>NW_020174013.1:3843852-3873698 GCF_003031525.2 Neophocaena asiaeorientalis asiaeorientalis | reverse complement strand
AGGAATCAGACTCTGTGACTTCAGACTATACTACAAACCTACAGTAATCAAGACAGTATAGTACTGGCACAAAAACAGAAATATCAATCAATGGAACAGGATAGAAAGCCCAGAGATAAACCCACGCACATATGGTCACCTTATCTTTGATAAAGGAGGCAAGAATATACAATGGAGAAAAGAGAGGCTCTTCAATAAGTGTTGCTGGGAAAACTGGACAGCTACATGTAAAAGAATGAAATTAGAATACTCCCTAACACCATACACAAAAATAAACTCAAAATGGATTAAAGACCTAAATGTAAAGCCAGGCACTATAAAACTCTGAGAGGATAACCTAGGCAGAACACTCTATGGCATAAATCACAGCAAGATCCTTTTTGACCCACCTCCTAGAGAAATGGAAATAAAAACAAACAAATGGGACCTAATGAAACTTAAAAGCTTTTGCACAGCAAAGGAAAACATAAACAAGACGAACAGACAACTGTCAGAATGGAGAAAATATCTGCAAACGAAGCAACTGACAAAGGATTGATCTCCAAAATATACAAGCAGCACATCCAGCTCAATATCAAAAAAACAAACAATCCAATCCAAAAATGGGCAGAAAACCTAAATAGATACTCCTCCAAAGAAGATATACAGACTGCCAACAAACACATGAAAGGATGCTCAACATCACTAATCATTAGAGAAATGCAACTCAAAACTACAATGAGGTATCACCTCACACCAGTTAGAATGGCCATCATCAAAAAATCTACAAACAGTAAATGCTGGCAAGGGTGTGCAGAAAAGGGAACCCTCTTGCAGTGTTGGTGGAAATGTAAATTGATACAGCCACTATTGAGAACAGCATGCAGTTTCCTTAAAAAACTAAAAATACAACTACCATATGACCCAGCAATCCTACTACTGGGCATATACCCTGAGAAAACCATAATTCAAACAGACTCATGGACCACAATGTTCATTGCAGCTCTATTTACAATAGCCAGTGCATGGAAGCCATCTAGTTGTCCAATGACAGATGAATTGATAAAGAAGATGTGGCACATATATGCAATGGAATATTACTCAGCCATATAAAGAAACGAAATTGAGTTGTTTGTAGTGAGGTGGATGGACCTAGAGTCTGTCATACAGAGTGAAGTAAGTCAGAAAGGGAAAAACAAATACCATATGCTAACATATATATATGGAATCTAAAAAAATAAAAAATGGTTCTGAAGAACCTAGGGGCAGGACAGGAATAAAGAGGCAGACATAGAGAATGGACTTGAGGACATGGGGAGTGGGAAGGGTAAGCTGGGGTGAAGTGAGAGAGTGGCATGGATACATATACACTACCAAATATAAAATAGCTAGCTAGTGGGAAGCAGCCGCATAGCACAGGGAGATCAGCTCAGTGCTTTGTGACCACCTAGAGGGGTGGGATAGGGAGGGTGGGAGGGAGATGCAAGAGGGAGGTGATATGGGGATATATATATACATATAGCTGATTCACTTTGTTATACAGTAGAAACTAACACACACACACCCCAAAAAAAGAAAAGAAAAAGAATAGAAGCCAGAATAAAATCTTGGTGGAATGAATTAAAAAATAGGGTTTGATTTAGACCAGAGAAGACGAAGTTTCTATTTTGTATGCTATCTTCCATCACCTAGTTATGTTCCCCTGGAAGGATTTTTAAGTCCATTCATTCTCAGCAGAGGGAAAAAAAAGTCCTTAGGGCTGTCTGTCATTGGCAGAAGAAAGGCAAGTAAAGCTTCAGTGTGTGTGTGTGTTATCCATCCAAAATCTAGGCTACCGTAAGGCCCAGTGAAGTATTATTGCCCCACAGGAGAAAATACCTCTCTGGGGCCAAAAAGTCAAAATAAACGCCTTTACGTTTATTTAATGAGGCTGTTCCAAGAATCAAGCTAATATACATACAACATATCTTGTAAAAAACATTTATATTTAACAAATGGAGTGGCAATTCTGATGATAATACTGCTGAAGGGGTCTTCACCAACATCCTTGGAGCGCCAGGACTTGGGACCCAAACATGCCCCCTTCAACTTGGCAGAAGGAAGTTGATCCCTATGGTATGAAGACTGAAGGTGAAACTCAAGGGATCTAATACCAGACTGGCCCCAATTAACTCCACCTTCCCCGACACTGGCCTGTATAGGTGTACAGCGTAATTATAACTGGTTTTTTAAAGGCAGAATCCATTAAGAATATGAGTTTTATTACTAAAATACTATAGAGTACATAAAACTTTTTGGAACCTGGGGTATATTTTCCCACATAAGTAGTGTTAATGGAGAGCTTAACTCCCAAACCAACATAACAGACAAAAATCCACATTGTTCATGGTGAACAATGGAATACACATCACGGGGTACCACCTCACTGTGTGTCTTGTCCCTAAGGGAACGTCCACATATAGATCCAATGTAAAATGGAAGACCCAGGACTACAAGACCAAAGTCCTTTTCTCCAGCCATGGCTTTCCCCTTTCACCATGTGTCTACCAGCTCTCCTGCCCCTGGACACTGAATCCCCCCAACCCCTAATTCAGAGGAGGTTGAAGCAGGATGAAGGGTTCCAATACCACCTGTGTGGGCTTAGGGAGAGTGAACAAGAAATGGTTTCCTTTCCTGGAGACAGTACGAACATGCTTACAAGCTAAAAATTTTAAAAAAGACAAGGTGGCAGAGCCAGGACACTTCTAGGTTTGTCCTCAAGACATCAGTCTATTAATTAAACTAATTCAAATAACAATGTTTGAGATGTACTAAAGGTTTCAATAAATCAGGTAAGGCTCTGCATTAAGCACTTCATATATAGTATTTACGTCTTCTAGCTACCTATGTGATAGGTATTATCTCCCCCATTTTATACAGGAAGAGACTGAGGCTTTGAAATGTGAAGTTACCAGTCCACGGTCGAAGAGCTAGCCAGCCATGGAGACAGGATTTGACAAGACGAAGATGACGTCTGGCTCCAGCTGCACGTCTGTGAAGCATGGCTTCCTGTCCAACCCCATTAGGCTGTCAGTAAGAGCAATTACACACTGGTGTGGCAAATAGGTTTTAACTCATGCCAGCTCTGATCTATCCGTGATTGTTTTGATAAAGATTCCAACGCCCCATCAGGACTCAGTGAAAAAGAATGCTGTGCTCAGTTAGCAGTGTCTGCCCTTGGTAGGAAAGAGGTCGGGGGACGCTATTTGCTACGTATTGGCCATCCCAGAGTAGTGAATTCTCTGGAGAGTTTCTATCTTTAATACTCAAGTTAGAGTTACAAGAAGAAAAATAACATTGACAATTGGTGTCACTCCTGATTTATTTTTTAATGGAAAGGCACCCATCTGTGATATAAAACTTAAAAATGGAATTCATGCTGCTAAATTTTTCTCAAGTCTGTATTGGGAAAGGTTAAGCTCAAACACCACTGCTTCCAACATTCCATAATCTTTTTTAATGATAAAAGAAGTGATAATCCAGCAGCAGAGACAAAATGAAATGGTACGCTTCTCCCCTCCCCCGCCCCACAAAATAAAAACCAAAACAAACAAAACCCCTTATAACTGTCAAGCAACTTCCAGGAGTTTCATGAGTCAAGCACCCAGATTAATAAATCCCAGTTCCCCACTGACCCAGGGAAACACACAGGAAAATCACATCTGTCCAAATATATGTCCCACCACTTCTCATCACCAGACCAGCAACTGCCATGACCTAAGCCATCCTCATCTCTCACCTGGATGACTGATACCCCCTACATGGCCATACCTTTATCCTCTACAGATTTTAGCACAGGTGCCAGAATGATTCTCTTAAAACATAAGTCAGATCCTGTCATTCATTCCTTTGCTCAAAACCACGTAACGTATTACAGCCCATATTACTCAGATTAAAAGCCAAAGTCCATACAGTGGCTCCTTAGGCTCTAAGCCGCCTTTGTTCCCCTCCTATCTTCGTCTCACCACAGTCCCCTGGCCCCCAACTCTAATGACACCAGCCTTTTCACTATTCTGTAAACATGCCAGGCTCGCTCCATCTCAAAGCTTCTGTAGTTGTGGCTCCCTTCGCCTGGAATGTTCTCCCCACAAGCTCACTCTCTCACCTCCTTCTTGTCTTTGCTCCAACGTCCTCAAGGAGACTTCTGCTCAATGAGGCTTTTTTTTTTTTTGGCTCAATGAGGCTTTTTTTTGCTCAACGAGGCTTTCTTTTTTTTTAACCTAAAACTGCAACCCCACACCCTCTACCATATCTGCCTTCTCTGCTTTTTAAAAACGTTTTTGTCTGTATCCCTTACAACCATCCTACACATTACATATTCACTTTTTGTTGACTTTCCCCTTCTCTCCACCCCCACTAAACTGTAAACTTCCTGAGGGCAGGGACATCTTCCGTTTTGTTTTCTGCTCTCTTTCCAGGGTCTACAGTTGTGGCTGCTATATAGTAGACACTCCATGAATGACTGAGTTAAGCACCTGGACTTATAAATTCTGTTTACTGCCAAACAGGGGACAAAAAGTAAAATAAAAATTTCTAAGTTTTTTTTTTTTTTTTACAGCAGATCCAGAAAGCAGCAAGATTCCTAAATGTGGCTTTATGTGGGAACCTGAGCCTATTTCTTAATAAAGATCCAGTTTCTAGAGGTCTTAGTCCCTAAGGCTCCACACTAAAGGGCTCAGTTCACATAAAAGCATATTGTGTTCTTACTGCTGCGTGTATAGCCAGAACTAATGAATCATAATATACATTTTACCACCACCAACCCAGGTGATCCTTATGCACATGGAAGTCTGAGAAGCAGGATCCTGTGTGATGAGCTTCCAGCAAAGGGCTCTGAGGTCTTATCAATGAAAGCACAAGCCAGTCTTTGGACTCCAGGGAACCCAGGGGTTGCTTGTTCTTAGGTAACAGAGCTTTAAAAAAAAAAAAAAAAAAAAAGTCGACCTCAAAAGTCAGGCTTCCATTTCTAAGTCCTGCATCAGCTACATGTGAAATCTCCTAAACTAAAAGAAAAATCTTTGCTCAATGTACCATGCTGCCTTTAGTTAGCGTCCCATGGCCAACATGCACCACAGCTTAGCCAAGAAAGCATCCTAGGAGGGAAGTGATGCCAGAGCTCTCGCACTGTAAGCCCTTTGACAGATCACGTTTTCCTCTTCGGGGCCCAGCTGAGGCATCTGTTTAGGTGGGTAGGAGTACAAACCCTCCCTCCCCTCAAGGATGTTTTGAGTTTCAGATGGGATCTTATTTGTGAAAGTCCTCTGAAAGGATAACAGTGCTGTATAAGATGAGGTATTATTTAAGCATTAGTATTTTACTCGCCACTTCCTAACACATGCTTGGTTCATGCTTAGTGAGATGGATTCACGCCATATCACGATTAGCATCTGAGGACCAACTGTTGTTTGTTCTTGTGCCAGAAGCCATAGCAGCTAAGGTAGGACATCTTCCAATTATATGGTTTGGGTCCTAATTCTTTTGCACAGCACCCACACAGCAATACATTTTTCCTTGCCACTGACAGAATTATAAGAAGTAACTCTCCTTCCTTCCTGAATCATCCAATCATTAAAACTGAGCTCTCCCGCCCCAGAGAGTTCTCACCCTCCTTCTGTGTTTCAACCACCTGGTCCCTAGCGAATCTTGCCTCACTTTGAGGAGCCAAATAGCCTTTTCCTCACCAGGGAGGACACTTCTCACCCACCAGAGCAAACAGTTGCTGCCTTTGGATCAACAGGCAGGCTAAAACATCTTGTAAATCTGCATTCCTATCAACACCACCTTCTATATGCCCTGGGTATTTGCATGTCACTCCCGACTCTCCCACCCTCTCCCGCATTTACTTCTTCCTCTCTGACCTCATCGTCGCTCTCTGAATTCACAGGATTTACCCACCAGCAGTTCCACAACCCCCCAGGCCCCCCACTTGTGATCTTTGCCTATATGCTGCGTCACCAACCCGAGCCAAAGTGCCTGGGCCTAGCCCCTCCTGAGTTACTTGATTCCAAAACCACTCGAGAGCCAGTACTGGGTACCAACATGCCGGTCCTTCTCGTGAAACAGCTCACTCTACTTGGGCCATATCTGGGTGCCATTGCTATTTACAACCCATGGCTGTTGTGTGGGACACTTTCCAAAAGCTCCCATAAGTTCATTTATTTAAAAAGATGAACTTATCCACTCAAGTGTAATGAACAGAGACACACGTGAGTCATAAACGACTCAGTAAATAGTCAGCGTGAACACGTGTATATGATTTCCCCTCAGATCAAGAAATAGAACATTTGCAGCGCCTCAGAAGCCCCTCATGTCCTTTCCCAGCCATTAAAATCCCCGAGATAACATTTGCTCCGCCCACTCATCATCCACCTCCCCCCAAATAACAATTACCTTGACTTTTAACACCATAGGTTTGTTGTGCCTGCTTTTGAACTTTATATATGGAATCACACAGTATGGACTCTTTCGTGCCTTTTTCTACTAAGCAGGTCTATAAGATTTATCCATGTTGCTGCATGTAGCAGCTTATCCTTTATTACTATAAAGCATTACAGGTTATGAATATACCATTGTTTACCTGCTTTTAATGGACATTTGGTTATTTCCAGCTTTGTTCTATTGCAAGTAGCATTGCCATAAACATCCTTATACATGTCTTCTGGTGAACAGAACGTACACATTTCCTCTTGAGTTATAACCAGGAGTAAAATAACTGGTTGAGAGGATGTACGTGCCTTCACTGTCAGTACATGTAGCAGTGTTCCGAAGCTATTCTACACATTTACACTCCCATCAACAGTATTTGCAAATTCCAGTCCCTCTACATCTTTGCAAACATCTGGTATTGCCTCGTACGTTTTAGCCATTCCAGTTATTGTGATTTAATGTAATTCCCCCATGACTGACGATTTCAAGTACCTTTTAATATGTTTATTGACATTTTGGGTATTTGTAAGTGCCTGTTCAAGTATTTTGCCCATTTTTCTATTCACACATCTTTTATCTTATTGCCATGTGGGGTAAGAATATTTATGTTTGTAGGTAGTGCAAATGCCATCTCCCACTCTGCAATTTGCCTTATCACTCTCTAAATAGCGTCTGTTAATAAAGAGACATTCCTAACTCAGAGTCCGGAAGTCAAATTTTCCCCTTACGGTTAGTGCTTTTTATGCGTTCGAGAATCCCAGCAAGTGACGGTCTGCCTCTGATGGATGCAAACTGTCCCCACCGTGGCATCTGTTGGTATGAAAATCACTCAAAATAGTCAATCTTTAAAGTCACACAAATGGCAAAATTTCTCAGGTTTTCCCTGAAATTGACTTTTCCCAAAACTGAGCCAAGGGCTGGCCTAGACCTTCAAGTCATCCACATACCGCTGATATAAGATTTATTGACATTGGCTTGAGAACTCCAGTCCCAAAAGATCCCCAGTGAATGAAGCAAAGACCTGTTAAAAAAAAATGCCTACCTCATAATTATTTAGCAATCAATGCGGTAAATAAAGACAAAAAGTATTGTGTTTCGCTCTATTGCCTCATAAAGAAAATACTGATCAGCATCAGACAGGACCATTAAAGCCCAGAGATGATCTAGGGCCATTTCATTTAATCCTCACCACAGAGAAGACAGTGTTTTATCTTTTATGGGTGAGAAATTGGAAGCACAGCTGTAAGAAATTAGATAATGCATGAAAGTCCATAGAACAGAGCCTGTCCCACTAAGCAGTCAATAAATCTTAGCTACTGTTGCCGTTATTCCAAGTTCTTTATGTTGCAGTTGTAAAAAATGAGGCCCACAAATATAAAGCACCCGCTTCTCAACTCACATGGCTTTCTTGTTCCAGAATTAAGACTAAACCCTATAGAATCATATTCTCGGTCAACAGTCTCTCAGAATTGCCCACCTAAAATAGTTCCCGAGGATATTTACAGGGGAAATGGATTCACAAATATTTAATAACTGACAGGGTGCACATTTCATTTTCATCACTTTATAAATTATAATACCATGCTTATAAAGAACTGATCTTTTCGTTATCGAAACAACACTCATCCTATTTTTCAACTAAGATCACTTTTCATCACATATGAATGCTACCTTCTCCACCATAAGACTATGGTGAGTGTTTCAGTTAACTTTTGCCGGGTAACAAACTATCTCGAAACGCGGTAGTGTAGAACAGTGATCATTTATTTTTCTCAGGAATCTAAGGGTCAGCAATTTAGGCTTTGCTTACCTGAGTGGTTCTGATCTCAGCTGGACTCATTCACACATCTGTGCTCAACTACGGATCAGCTACCCAGTTCTGCTTCTGGGGGTTGACCGTTTGGCTGCTGGCATGACAGAGTCCCCGGCCTATGTATCTCTCATCACCCAGTAGGCAACCTGGGCTTATTCACGTGGTGATTCCAAGATGGCAGATGAAAGTGTAAAAGCCTCTTGGGGCCTAGGCTCAGAAAGAGCAAACCACTTGCTACATTCTATCGGCCAAAGCAAGTCACAAGTTGTTGGAGGTGGTCATCGAGAGGACATGACTGCTGGCTAACCTAGATAACTGGAGGCTCCTCGTGACCTCACCTCTTCTTGGAATGGAGGTCCCACCTACTATTCCCATAGTAGCAGCCACTTCAAGGACAAGGATGCACCCTTGAGAAGAAGTAAGCTGCTGTTGAGACCATCCAGCTGTGGTTAAGGCCTCTACAGCAATTTTTAAGATTCCAGCAGTTGGTTGGGGAAATCTACTCGTCTTGCAGCCGCCTAAGACAAGCCCCATATGTAAGTTCCCTTGCTCATTAAACCTGCCAGCTACCAATCTGGAGTGGTCTGCCTCTTTCTTCCATCTCTCCTTGCCCTCTGTGTATGGGAGCCAATTTGCGAACCAACACAAGTCCAACCCAGATCCAAGGAGTGAGGAAATGGACTCTACTTTTTGATGGAAGATTCTGCAAAATCACATTGCGAAAGTCGGATATGGCGAGGGAAACAATTGTAGCCACTTTTGAAAAACTTTACAACAATGAATATATGTAACCGTCAGATAAACATGTTAATTTTATCCTTGTTTGGACTAGAAATCCTGTTATCTTTTAGCAAAATAAAGCTTTCTCTGCGGTCATTAAAATAAGGATTTGTACGGGCTTCCCCGGTGGCGCAGTGGTTGAGAGTCTGCCTGCCGATGCAGGGGACTCGGGTTCGTGCCCCGGTCCGGGAAGATCCCACATGCCGTGGAGTGGCTGGGGCCGTGAGCCATGGCCGCTGAGCCTGCGCGTCCAGAGCCTGTGCTCCACAACAGGAGAGACCACAACAGTGAGAGGCCCGCGTACCACACAAAAAATAAATAAATAAATAAAAATAAGGATTTGTATTTTTATCTTTTTCTCCTATCACATGAGCAAATATTTAAAAATTATAATACCCGAGGCTGGCAAATTAGGAAGGAAATGGACCCTCTCATATGTGTATGTATCAGAGTGCATACATTTTGAATCAGGAGTTTCATGATGAAGAATTTATTATTTAAAAAATCATGGATTTCACAAAGATATACCTCTCTGGCTATTTAACGGACCATTATTTTTTTTAATATCGAAACACTGAAAAAAACTGATGTCCACCAATAAATAATTGTGAAACACATTATGATATAACCATATAGTGGAATACTATAAAGTCATTAAAATGAAGATATAGTCAAATTTTAAATGATTTAGAAAGATAGTCACAACATATAAAGGTCAAAAAGATTATATATGGTGTTATTTGCTTTATTTGTATTTTTTGGTTATAACTATTTTCTAAAGATATTACAATTGGTACTTGTTTTTTGCAATCAGATGGATAGATGCCCTTTGACTATAAATTTGCCAGTCCCCTCACCTGCTGCAAATTAGCATTTATAAAAAACAATCTACCTTTGGTGGTATTATCACAGAAGAACTTAAAATCTCATGTACTGTGAAGCATTGTTTAAACTTGAAACTGTGCAATGAGTCATGAACACGTGCTTGCCAGTCATTTTCTGTTTTAATACTCCAGTAACTGGTAGCACAATTTATTTGGAATGGTAGTCATAAAATGTTAACAGGTCCAGCTCTGCCAAGTTCTGGTTGAATGACTTGAAGAAAATCACCATCTCTTTTCGTTTCACTTTCCCATCTGTCAAATGAGGATATAATGGACTTCAAACTCCTTGAGAGAAAAAACTGACCAGGTCTTATTCCACTTTGTGTCCTCAGTCTTGCCTGGGGATACATTGTATGTGCCCCAGTAGCATACCTGCCTACTTCTCAGAGGTGTTTGCAGAGCCATGGAGGTTGTATGGAATATACCATCACTCTACAAGGAAGGTTTCCATAAGGAGGGAAGAAGAATCAGACACTTCTTACGCACCATGTCACGCCCTCTTGTATTCACCTATGCCCAGGGCATTTGGCCACTTGTTCTAACCTCAGTGGCTGCAGTAGCTACCAGCTCTGTGGGAAATCTGACCAATCTCATTTGGGTACAACCCAACAGTATCTTACCACACACCCGTATCATGGAAGATTGAGACACTACAGGACCCAGTTGAAACCCACACACATGCAATGCAAAATTACATAAGAATTAACACTCAAGGTGATACTCTGACCAGTGGACAAAGTCTTCTCCCTCCCTCCCTCCCCAAACAGACCATCCTGAGAAATGGTCATGTATAGGGCCAATGTCACCTGGGTAATGCATCGTCATGTTAGATTGTCCACCTTCCTTGCTTCACTTCCCCTTTCCCTCACTCCTACTTCCTAGGATTCCAGGCCTGCCCACCCCAGAAGGGCCTTAAAGGGCAGTGGTTAATGAAATCCTAGTGGGCAGAGCCGTGAGCAGTATATTTTATCATTCACTTTGTATGGAGAAATCGCCTGAAGTATATTTATACAAGGAATCCTGGGCAATGAATTGGCTGGCTGGTCAGGGTCCCAGAAGGAAAAGATTAGAATATTGGGGAGAAAGAGGCCTGTGAAAGAGATAATGATGGACATTTGAGCACGGGTACAAAGTATGCAAAGGTTATATCTCACGTCCTCCAGATAATGTGAATGTCCTCCAGAGAGGATTCACCATAAAGGAGACTCTCAAAGACCAGACGATAGGAATGACTTGTCCTGTGGATGTCAGCCAGGCTGTCTCCTTGCGTTTCACAGGTGACATGATGAGCCCATGAACAGAGCCATCATGGTGGTGGGAATGGAGGCTGTACAAGGAGCCCTCAGCACAGACTCCCTCTCAGCAACACTGATCCAGTTCCACTACTGCTGAATGCACAGACTAATGCTGAGCCCTCATACGGCACCATTTTGGAGGGGACCAGCCAACCGTTTGATGACGAGTTAACCATATCCATTCCACCTTCGAGGAGATAGCAATTTATCCCAACCAGAACGTGTGTCTACTCTGCATATATGTTTTCCTTCCCTGCTACACTACAGAGCCTCTGCCAATATCAGCCCCCATGGACTTTCATAATGTCTCTTCTCCTGACATGACATCCCACGTAACATTGCCTTGGACTGAGAGACCCATTTCTCTTCAAGAACACTCAACAATAGGTACATGAACATGTGATCAACTGCTCATCACCCAAAAGCAGTCAACCTAACAAAACAGGCTGTTAAAGGCTCAGCTAAAGTGCCAGGTTGAAGACTACTCTTATGGAGTTGAAGCTTTCTTGTCTAAAATGTGGTATATGTATTTAACCAAAAGGGCTGTGTTCCCAATATGTAGAATACGGGAGTCCAAGAACCAAGGGGTACAAATAGGATCGGCCCCTTTAATTGTCACTCCTGATGACCCACTGTGGAATCTGTGTTCCTCATCCTGTGTCCTAATTCAGGGTGCGGGTAGGGAAAAAGTGAGCAGTGTGAAGAACGAACTTTTCCATCATGTAACACATAATGGTTCCAATGAATTCCTCACTGTAATACCATAGATCACTGACTTCCTTATGCCACTGACAAAGAAGAGAACCATCCTACTGATAAGAGCAATCAACCCTGACTGCCATGAGGACCTGAGGTAGCTGCCACACAATGGATGAAGGAGGAGCACGTCTAGAAGCAGAGGATTCCCTAGAACATCCCTTGGTGCTTCTCAGTCAGTAACAACGGTAAACAGACAACTGTAGCAATCACAGCCTGACACAAACAACGCACAGAAAATATCAGGAATGAAGGTTTGAGTCCTCTCACTGGGACACACCAGACCTACTCAAGTGTTGGCCACAGGTAGGAGAAATCTAGAAGAGATGGTGGAGGAGGGAGATGATACATATTAATTAGCAACTGTCATTTGCGCCATTAACCTTCTTGTCCAACCAAGCCTTTTCAGACTTTGAGCTGCCCACTCCTTGAAAGATCCTCTGACTGACTGGACTTGTGCCCTCCCCTCCCAGAGACGGCACCATTTTGCAGTACAGGAGCCAAATACAACGTCTGTTCTCATACCTGCACCATGTACTTCTTGCCTCCTGCCCAGGGTTTCCTGTTGTTACTAAGATGGGACATGCCACAGAGCCCCTGTATGCACATCCAAGATGTTCAGAGGAATCAACACCCATGAGGTTAAATTTTGACCAAGGGCAGGCAGGAGCCAGTGGATGAATTCTTCTCACTTCCTCCCTTGGAGGAAGACAGTCTTTTCTTGCAGACCAGTCATCTGCACAATCTCTAAGATGATCCTGCAAGACTGAGTTCCCAGTTGCTCTTGACACCAAGTGGTGGTGGGCTTAATAATGTACCTTTATACTGGCTTTCCCTCCTTTCCTGACTCATTTCCATTTTCCTTCCCTCCTGTTCCCTGGGATTATATTCTCTAATAAAGAAGTAGCACAGAAGCCTCTGCCTCAGGCTTTGATTTAGAAACCAGGATAAGACAGAAAACGTTCGGCAGGCACAGCCGTGGTATTCACACCAGGGAGAGAAACCTGTGAGGGAGGCAGCAAGCCTTCTAGAGGTGGGAGGACACAGCCCACTCTTCCCAGAAACATGAGAGTCTTCATGAACTTCCCAGGGACCTGGGTTCAATGCCAAGATTAAGGCAAAGAATAGCCCTGTAGCAAACAAATGGACAGATATTCCCCAAATCCCTTTCTTCTTCAGCCTTGAAGAAGGCTGGAGGCAGGTCCTATCAATAAGTCCCCCACCTCCAGTACTATGATTGTTTTAGGGATTAGTCTCTGATTGGAGCCAAGCCAGTCAGGATCTTCTCTGGGATCTTTCTACCAGTTCTATAAGAAAAAAAACTGCTTTCTTTTTGCTGGGGCACTGAAGCTAGGAGGATGAGAGTCCTGAGCTAGTGGCCTTCATTGATGCCACATGGAATCTGCCCCGTAATGCAGCCAAAAGAAAAAAAAGAAGAACTTAGAGCCGCAAATAAAGACTTTTATTTATTGACACCACCGCCATGGGTCCAGGTAGGACTGTCGATAAATAAGCACGCATCAGCTGCTAGGAAAGGAGTCAGGGTTTTTTATGACTACAGTACTGACAAAATGAGTTGAGCCCTTATGAGCTGAGATTTGAAGGCTGTCAAAATGCTATTAAATCTAGCATCGCCATAATGTCTAAAAGGTAGGGCTGGCTTCACATATGGCTGGATCTGAGGGTCCAAACAGTATAACCATGACTACCTCTATTTTCAGCTCTGAGCTCTGCTTTTTTTCTGTTGGCTTCACTATTGGGCAGATTTCATGTACAGAACAGCCATGGCCTTGAGGCTCAGCGTGGCTATGGGAACTGCAGTCATTCATGGTTGCAGTGGGCAGGAAGCAGAAGAGGGAGCTGGGATAAGACAGCTCTGAGAAGAGGAGCAGCGGGTCCATCCCCGCACTGGAAGTGAGCACTTGACAACCACAGCCAGGAGAATAGATGCTCCACCCACTCCTGAATTCAGTGGAGGTCATAAGGAAAAGGCAGGCCGAAATCAAAGGTGGAGTCCTAGGGGTCACTCTGGAAGGGAGCTAGGGAGAAAAATGGTGCTTCTGGTTGGCACTTTTTTTTCCCCTCTATAGCTCCACCTTTGTCCTGCTATAAGCATGAACCAGGTCAAATGTTATGCAGGTGACATTTGACCGTCCCAAGAAAATATTTTCTCTTCTCCTTACGACCCAACATTCCCCTGCACACCATTTGGACGTATCACCCTTGCTCAGAATTCTAACAGCTGAGTCACGAGAAGTGACAGACTGAGAAATAATACTTCCTTAATTAAAAAAAAATTTTTTTAAGTTAACATAAACGTCAAACTGTAAAGGCTGAGCATATATGAAACTTCATTTTGCATTTAATAAAACTCCCAACAAAGTTAATTTCATACCTCCTAAGACACACATAGATAGCATTCTTATGATGCCTAGGAATTATGTATATGAGTAGTTCTAAGAAATGACTTGTCATTGTTGCATTTTTCATAAAGTTAAATCCAACTGAGTCCTGTAGAGACAGGAAAGAAAACAAATAGTTCCCTTAATCCTCTCCCACTGAGAAGCAATGCTGGAAGGAGCTCATCATTGTTCCAAGGACCCCAACCCTCGTCTGGAATTTAGACTTCCCACCCTACTCCCGACAGCCAGGGCCAAGACAGTGGTCAGCTAGTAGCTTGTAGAACAGCTGGAAACTCCATCCAGACACTTGTGGGAACCTCAGTGGTGGTTTCATTTGCCCTGTGATTAATCCAAGAGATTCCAGGGCAGCTCCCTGTTTCTTTTAAAGAACACACAACATTAGACAAAGGGATTTTGAAGTTAGCAAGAAACTTCACATCCAACATGTCTAATACAACAATTTTACCAAAATAAGGGGTTTCCTGTTACCAATACTTTTTGCTTTCTGTAAAATTTTAGCACACACCGAGCTCAAAGAAGAGAGGACTACGGGCTGAACTGTGGTCATTCCAGAAAGGCAAAGACGAATGAAACTAATACTAATAGTTATTTGGAAGGAAATATATAATAAAATAACTGATGCTTTCCTCTAATTAAAGAAAGTAGACAATAACACTGTAAAATTCAAAACCAAACACCTGATCCCCTTCCACGCCTCTCCACCAGACTACCATGTCTCTACCTGGAACAGTGCTGTGTGCTACCTGAAGGTATAAAATGGTGAGAAGAGGGAGAGAGACCCCGCCTGCCTATAATCAGTGAAGCGCAGGGTACGTGGAAGTGGTGAGAAGGGCCCCCTAACCCAAACTCTGGGGGTCAGAAAAGCTTCCTGCACAGAGTGGTATCCAAGCCAAAAACTAAATATCAAGTTTACACACTGTGGAGAATAGTGTTTCAGGAAGAGGAATGACATATGTTAAACCTGGGGAGGAAAGAATCATTAAAAGAAGTTCAGGGCAGGAAGTAGGTAGGGAGTAGAGAATAAGGAAGAGATGAAAATGGAGGGAGGGAGGCAGGAGCCAGGTCATGAAGGGTTTTAAGTCACGCATAGGTGTCTGCAGTTAAACCTCCCGAAACGACAAGACATTGAGGAGATTTAAAATGGGGAGGAATCTGTACGTAAGTGTTTGAGAATCTTTATAATCTCAGTGTCTAGTATGATACCCAACTCTCAACAGGTGTTTAATAAATGCGGGGGTGAGGGGGTGTGGCGAGTGCAGGAGAGATGACTAACAAACGAAAAGATGGGTCTTCTAGACTATTATAATACGAAGCATTTATAAACATACTAATAATTCTAAGTGTATGCTATAAAACAGTCAACTATCACTAGATCACAGTCACAAACCAAAAACCATCACAATGTTTAGGGTGCCAAGATCTTCTTAATTATTAAAAGGAAAACCATGAATTATTTCATGAGTGTTTCCTCATTGCATAAATCCGGTAGTTGTGTGTGTGTGTGTGTGTTTTAATGCTAACATTAAGGAAACAGATGGCAAGAATGTTCTGGAACCTGGGGTGGGAAAAGATGATAGCATAACTGTAAAGGGTATGGGCCCTGGTTTATTCTACTTACATTCAAATCCTGGATCCTAACAAGATTCCCAGATGTGGAACACTGGCCAAGGATCTCACCTTTCTGTACCTCAGTTTCCTCATTTGACAAATGGAAATGAAATCAGTTACCTCCGAAGTTTATTGTAGGAATCCAGTTACATAGTACCTGTAAAGCAACCACACCATGCCTGACAGGGTGACTGCTTGGTCGCCATTCACTCCTCACATAGGTGAGAGGAGGGCTTTCAAGGACAACATTATGAAGACTTTAGAGACAGCGTGGAATTCTCGAGGGCTGGAGGCTGCAGAATAAAATTTAGAAAGGAGGGTGCCAGAGAATCCTGATCTACTCTGAAATTATCTAGAGTTAGGCCCACCTCCTTTCTTGAGAATTTAGAACTGGGACAAAGTTCTGGTTCATCTTACGTTCGTTCATTCATTCATTCCACAAGCATTTCTTGAGCATCTACACGCCAGGCACCGCACTAAGGAGTAGAGATTTGGCAATGAAAAAAATAGATCAGAAACAAAAACAAAAAGGAAAACCAGGCGACCGGCGTGTGAAGTACCTTTACAAAGAAGGTTTACACCTACAAGAAAGAAATGGAGTGATTTAGGCTGGGGTTCTTCAGACATTTTGTGAAAGGTGAGCTTCTTGTGGCTTCCCTAAGCCTAGAGATGAAGTGCTAACAGGAAAAGCCCTGAGCAAAGTAAACACACAGCCAAGCAGAGGATGGAAACACTGATGGCCCAGAGATACAGCAGATACACGTGAGTGCAACCAGCAGATCCTGATGTACTGGTTAAAGTCTCAGGGTTTAGCAGAGCTTGTAGGGACTTCCTGAAGAATCTTCTAAAATTGAGAAGAATTAGGGAAAGTAGAGATAGCACGTAGGAAGTTATACATAATTTTTTTGTTAAGGCCAACGATAAAGGTCAAGGAAAAAGGAGGGGGGTACAGTACCTGCTCAAGAGATGGGGGTGGAGATGAGAAAGAAGGGGCAGCAGCAGCTTCTTCAAAGGTACTGGAGACCTTAAAACTGTGTGTGAAAGATTTAGGACTGGTGAGTGGGAGCAGACTAGACACAAAAGGGAACAAGAAAACATTTGTTGGGATCTCAGAAGAGAAGGGAGGGCTTCCCTGGTGGCGCAGTGGTTGAGAGTTCGCCTGCCGATGCGGGGGACACGGGTTCATGCCCCGGTCCGGGAAGATCCCACATGCCGCGGAGCGGCTGGGCCCGTGAGCCATGGACGCTGAGCCTGCGCATCCGGAGCCTGTGCTCCGCAGCGGGAGAGGCCACAGCAGTGAGAGGCCCGTGTACCGCAAAAAAAAAAAAAAAAAGAGAGAAGGGAAAGAGAAAGTCATTAAGAATTGTAATTCACATCTGCTGTTCAATAAAGGTTTAGAAGAACACAGCAAAAGAATAAAGCCTATCTTGTATTTAAAAAGGGGGGATGAAAACTACAAAGTAATTTGTTTTATCAGTATAACCAGCACAGTCCTTCTCTCTCACGTATCCCCATTCACCAAATGATGATATCTGAGATCCTTATTCCATTTGCCTGGTTAAATCATCCTCAGGTATTCTGGACTCCCTGGGAAATGTTTCACACTCTTCAAATCCATCCTGATTGTCCCCTGGCTTCAGGCTTCTATCTGTGGACCATCACTTGCTCCAGCATATATGACCTCCTGCCACCTCATCAGAGGTTGCCACTCCTCTCCTTTAGACTGCTTTGTCTAAAACCTGGGTACAGATGCTTCCTCGAGTTCCAGTTAAAACCGATCAAATAAACAAAATTTTGTTGCTGTTTTGAGGATAATAGAGGGGTTGAAGAAAAAGAAATAAAGTGGTCCAGCGTTTAAGACTCTGCACTCCCAATTCAGGGGCCCAGGTTCAATCCCTGGTCAGGGAACTAGATCCCGCATGCATGCTGCAACTAAGAGTTCGCATGCCACAACTAAAGATCCTGCACACCGCAACTAAAGATCCCACATGCCGCAACGAAGACCTGGCACAGCCAAGTAAATAAAATATTTTTTAAAAAAAAGAAGGCAGTAAAATTGAAACCGCTTTTAGATATGGTGCCCACAAAACCTACAAGCCAAGACCCAACACTAATTTCAAGACATCCATAACTGTACCTCTCCCATCTAGACCATGTTTTAGGAACCTGCTTATGAACCACACATGTACGCTAGTGGAATGTCCTTAAACATATCCTGGTTTTCAATAAAACAAGTTCCTAATCCCAAGGTCCAGAAAGACAAAGAAGTTTATTTCTCACTTCCTAGTGTTCATTCCATGACCTTGGACCAGCCTCTCCCTTTCAAGGGAAAACCTCCAAGCTAAGGTCTTGCTCTATGGTCTTCCTTTGAGTGAGCCCATAAATACACAAGAATTTGTACAGATGCCCAAGCCTGGATATTCACTTCTTTTTTTAAAGTTTCCTATGCTGTACAATATATCCTTGTTGTTTATCGAGTTTATACATAGCAGTATGTATCTCTTAATCCCATACCCCTATCTTGTTCCTACTCTACTTCCTCTCCCCACTGGTAACCACCAGTTTGTATTCTGTATCTGTGACTCGCTTTCCATTTTGTTGTATACATTCATTTGTTTTATTTTTTAGATTCCTGGATATTGGGTCTTTAATGTAAAGATTTGGGACCTCAACAGTCTAGCTTGGGCAGAGCTGCACCAGACTCAGGACACATGAGGTAAAGATCATATCTGCACATGTTTCCAGCCATGGCAGGTCTCAGCTTCTTCTATCCTATCAGCAGCAGCTTAAATACACATGAACTTATCCAGAGCAAAGGCAAGACTACATTGGTACAGGGAAATCCAAATTTATGCATAGAAAAGAAGCATATTCTAGGAAAAATGATCCTGAGGTGCAATTCTGTTTGCTGTAAAGACACACTTTAAATTATAAAGTCAAACAGTTTAGCTTTGGGGGGCCAAGAAGCCTCAACCCTTTTGAAGTCCAGAAAGGAAAATTTGCTCTGTCTTCAGCTCAAGGCCCACAGCATGGGGGATGATGGTGTTCAGAATAAAGAACGATTATGAACCTCTGGTTAAGTAGCTGCTCTTCTGAAACTCTAAAATGGGCAGTTTTCAACTTCTACCCACCCCACTGTTAGGACCCCAAGACACTAATATATAACCAATTTGATATTTGTGAAGCTTTTTTTTTTTTCAGTACTGAAGCATTAATAGTACATCTGTATGTTACACATTTATTTTTCATAATTGAAAAAAAAACCCTGAGGTCAAATATATGTGAAAAGGCTTTGACAAGTATAACATACTGCCTCAGCAACTGTAAGGGGGGTCAGTCTTTGCAAAGCTGAAGACAAAATAATTTGGAGACAACGCAGATTGAAATAAGCTCAAGACCTTGAATATAACAAAGAGAGTGTCATGTCCTCAAATTCTTTCATATCCTAAATTATATCCTTAGTACGTTTTGAAAACCCATATCCCTGGCCAGAGGTCTTAGAAGGCATTCATCTCTGAGCCTTTAACTACTTTAAAATTCTTTGGTGCCAGAGAATCACTAATTGATCAGTTGCTTCTCAAACTACATATGCCCCTTAGAGCTAAAGTCCTCCTACAGAAATTGTATATGTGAATTTTCCATAAAACTGAATATCAACCTTGGGCTTCCAATTAAACATAACTTGAACACACATTTATTTTCACTTCCAATTCCACTGAGATTACAGTGAATTCATTTCAAAATTTGGCACGGCAGGGGGCTTCCCTGGTGGCACAGTGATTGAGAGTCCGCCTACCGATGCAGGGGACACAGGTTCGTGCCCCGGCCCGGGAAGATTCCACATGCCGCGGAGCGGCTGGGCCCGTGAGCCACGGCCGCTGAGCATGCGCATCCGGAGCCTGTGCTCCGCAACGGGAGAGGCCACAACAGTGGGAGGCCCGTGTACCACAAAAATAAAAAAATAAATAAAATTTTAAAAGGCAGGGCAGGGACTTCCCTCGTGGGGCAGTGGTTAAGAATCCACCCGCCAATGCACAGGACACGGGTTCGATCGCTGGTCAGGGAAGATCCCACATGCGGCGGAGGAACTAAGCCCGTGCGTCACAACTACTTAGCCTGTGCTCTAGAGCCCGTGAGCCACAACTACTGAGTCCACATGCCTAGAGCCCTGCTCCACAACAAGAGAAGCCACCATAATGAGAAGCCCATGCACCACAATGAAGAGTAGCCCCCGCTCACCACAACTAGAAAAAGCCTGCGTGCAGCAACAAAGACCCAATGCAGCCATAAATAAATAGATAGGAAGGAAGGAAGGAAGGAAGGAAGGAAGAAAGAAAGGCAGGGCAAATTCCTTAGGCTTAGGAATTCCTTGGAGGTACCAAGTGCCTCTGAGGTTATGGGAATTCAGTGAAAACCCACATGCTGACTATGAAATCCCTAGTTCTTTTTGCAATTTAACTCCTAAAAGGCAAAGCAGCCAGGCATATGCTCCTCAGCCAGAAGATTGGAGAATCATCCCTAGGAAAAACTACAACTCAAGAGAAAGACCTAAATATATTGATATTTTGCATCCACCACTCCACAATGAAATGTCTAGGTGACACCTGATCACAAAAGTGGGCAAGCCCCATGATCACATGAGACTTTCCAAAGAGCATTTCAATGCCCCACTCTCAAAATGCACAGCCAAGGACAACCAGATATTTAAGAAACACCTCTAAAATGAAGACACAATCCAAAACAAACAGAAAAAGAAAAGATACAAGGAAGAGTCAGAGATCATGCAGAGAAGAGAAGAATCTTTGAAAAGAACTATTAACTATTGTGCTCCAAGAGAAGCTTTTTGGAAACATTACAAGAATGTGGTACTTGGAGGTGATATCAGCATCATGGTGGCACAAGACGTCCCTCATTTTTGTTCCCTTCCAAACCCTCCCCCTCAAAATTCAGCATTCATCCATGGACAAAAGTGCCCTTGAGGGATCTGGATCCAGCACCATACACCAAGGGACCCTGGAAGTCTCACCTACCCATAAATCAAGTAACAGGCAGACAGACCTCAGTCTCACCTATGGACTTTGCAGTAGCCCATGATCTGATTCCAGATTTTTTTTTTCTTTCGGCCTATCATGCTTTATTATTTCAAGAAAGGTAAAAACGCAACTGAAATGCAAAAACAGCTTTGTGCAGTATATGGAGAAGGTGCTGTGACCTCTCAGCCATAGTCCAAGAGTGCCTGGAAAACATTGTCTTAAACACTCACCCGTGGATGAGAGATTCTTTGTGGAAGCCCAAGTTTCCAGAGGAGAAGTTCCAGTACACCGGTGAAGCAAAAAAAAAAATATGAGTTTGGACGCATTGAAGTGGGTCAGAAAAACAACTTGACTTTACTCACATCACCCCTCCTCCAATATGGCACAGGTTAGGGCCAAGAGATCTTCTCTTGCCTGTGATTTCTCCTGCAAGAGAAAGAGAGAGTATGTGAGTGAGCAACAGGGTTCTCCAGCTATGCAGGATGCTGCCAAAGAGGTCAATGTCTCTCTCATCCCATCCAGAGTAATGATTTTGAGCTACACAACTGGGAGGTAAGGGGAGGAGGCAGAAGAGACTGGGAGAATGGCAGATATGTCTCTAGGAGAGCATTAAAGGAACTAACTCCATCAGAAACTTCATCAAGAATCCTGTCCATGAGCTGCTGGGAATGTCTCATCCACAGATCTCCCCATCTGGCCCATGGGCACCCCACAGAACTCTGCATGCCTCACCCACAGACCCTCCCATCCTGTGGCTGGCTCCCTGTGCATGCTCCCAACAGTGGCAGCAAGAACAACATTTGGCAGACAGCTAGTAGCATGCACAAAAAGCCAGCCCAAATCTACCAGACCCAGAGAGACCAAAACTTGAATTTCAGCATCATCTTTGGAAAAACACAAGAGGCTGTCAGCACTCAACCTGGTGTGTTGCAGGATCTGGAAAAGTCATACCAGTTTAAGAGTTCTGCAACATGAGGGAGGAAGCATGGGGCTGGTTACCCATAGAAGGTCTGAGATAGCTTCAGAATCTCTAGCAAAACTAATGGAAGTCATCTCTCTCCAGAAAGCAGTTATTAAAGACTAGAGGAGGTGACCGCTACTTCAAACACAAACTGCAATGCAAAACTTCAAGGAATATGAAAAATCAATATAACATGACACCAAAGCATTACAGTTTTCCAGTGACCAAACCTAAAGACATGGACATCTGTGACTTAGCCATTAAGAATTAAAAGTAGCTGTTTTAAAGAAACTCAGTGAGCCACAATAAAATACAGAGACAATGTAACAAAATCAGGAAAGCAATACATGAACAGAACAATAAAAATCATAAAAAAGAACCAAATAGAAATTTTAGAGCTGAAGAATAAATAAATTCAATAGAGGGCATCAAAAGCAGAATGGATCAAGCAGAAAAAAAAAAATCTGTGAGATACAAGACAGGAATTTGAAATTATCCAGTCAGAGGAGAACAAAGAAAAAAATGATAAGGAGTGAAGCCTATGTGATCTATGGATTACCATCAAAAGTCACAATTTTTTAATTATTGTAGTTCCCAAAGGAGAAGAAGGAGATGGGAGTAGAAAGCTTATTTAAAGAAATGATAGCAGAGAACATCCAAGTTAAGCTGATAGATCACCAAATAAAAATCAACCCAAAGGGACACTCTCCAAGAAGCATTACAATAAAAATATCAAAGATCAAAATGAAAAAGAATCTTAAAGCAGCAATCATGTAACTTACAAGGAAACCCCCAATGAGGCTATAAGCAGATTTCTCAGCAGAAACCTTACTGGTCAGAGGAGAATGGGATGGTATACATTCAAAGTGCTGAAGGAAAAAAAACTGCCAACCAAGAACATTTTACCCACCAAAGATTTCCTTCATAACTGAAGACGAGATAAATGCTTTCCAGGACAAACAAAAGATGAGGGAGTTCGCCACCACTCCCAAGTGCTAAAAGAGCTGAAGGAAGAGATAGACAACACTACAATAATAGTAGGGAATTGAATATCCCACTTTCAACAATGAATAGATCAATCATACATAAAAAACGAAAAAATTTTGGATTTGAACTATTTTTTAGACCAAATGGACCCACAAGACATAAACAGAATTCCATTTAACAGCAGCATAATGTACTCTTAAGCACACACAGAACATGCTCCAGGAGAGCTCATATGACAGGTCACAAAGTAAGTCTTAGCAAACTTAAGAAGACTGAAATCATACCAAGTATCTTTTCCCACCACAATGACATGAAACTAGATATCAATAACAGGAGGAAAGCTGGAAAGTTCACCTACAGTTGTTCACATTCCTGAACAACAAATGGGTCAGAGAGGAAACCAAAATGGATATCAAAAAATATCTTGAAACAAATAAAAATGGAAATACAACACCCAAAAACCTGTGAGATGCTACAAAGGCAGTTCTAAGAGAAAGTTTGCAGTGATAAATGCCTACATAAAGAAAAAAGATCTCAAACAACCTAACTTTACACCTCAAAGAACTAGAAAAGCAAGAACAAACTAAGTCCAATGTTAGCAAAATGAAGGAAATAAAGATCAGAGCAGAAATAAATGAAATAGACCCCAGAAAAAATAGTAGAAAAGATCCATAAAACTAAAAACTGCTTTCCTGAAAAAATACACAAAATTGACCAATCTTAACTAGACTAAGTAGGAAAGACCAAATAAATGAAATCAGAGGAGACCTTGCCACTGATATCATACAAAGGATCATAAAGAGACCATTATGAATGATTATATGTCAACAAATTGGAAAGCCTAGAAGAAATGGATACATTTCTAGAAACATACACCCTACCAACACTGAATCATAAAGAAATAGAACACCTGAACAGACCAATAATGAGCAAGGAGAATGAATCAGTAATTAAAAACTTCCCAACAAAGAAAAGTGCAGGACCAGATGGTTTCACTGGTGAATTCTACTAAACATTTAAAGAATTAACACCAATCCTTCACAAACTCTTCCAAAAAATTGAAGAGGAGAGAATATTCTCAAACTCATTTTATGAGGTCACCATTATACTGATACCAAAACCAGATAATGATACTATGAGGAAAGAAAACTACAGGCTAAAATACCTGGTGAATACAGATGCAAAAAATTCTCAACAAAATATTAGAAAACCAAATTCAACAGCATATTAAAAGGATAATACATCATGGTCATGCAGGATTTATCCCTGCGATGCCAGAATGCTTCAACATATGCAAAATCAATAAATGTTATATTGGTATAGAAGGAACATACCTCAACATAATAAAGGTCATATATGACAAGCCTACAGCTAACATTATACTCAGTGGTGAAAGGCTGAAAATTTTTCCTCTAAAATCAGGAAATGATTTTGAAATGTACCCATCCTCTCCACTTTCATCCAACACAGTAGAGTCAGCCCTTCATATCCATGGGTTCCACACCCACAGATTCAACCAACAGTAAATCAAAAATATTTGGAGGAAAAATTCCAGAAAATTCTAAAAAGCGAATCTTGAATTTGCAGTCCATTGGCAACTATTTACACAGTGTTTACATTGTTTTTTACATAGCATCTACACTGTATTAGGTATCATAATCTAGAGATGACTTAAAGTATATGGGAGGATGTACATGTATAGACAAATACGCCATTTCATATAAGGGAGTTGAGCATCCATGGATTTTGGTATCTGCAGGGCTCCTGAAACCAGTCCCCTGCAGATACTGAAGGATGACTGTATTAGAAGTCCTAGCCAGAGTAATCAGGCAAAAAAAGAAATAAAAGTCAGCCAAATGAAAAAGGAAGAAGTAAAACTGTCTCTGTTTGCAGATGATATCACCTTTTGTACAGAAAATCTTAAAGATTCTACCAAAAAAAAATCTGTTAGAACTAATCAACAAATTCGCTAAAGTTGCAAGATACAAGATTAACATATAGAAACCAGTTGTATTTCTATACACTAACACAAAATAACTGAAAAAGAAATAACCCCATTCACAGTAGCATCACACAAAAAAAACTACTTAGGAATAAATTTAATCAAGGAAGTGAAAAATCTTTATATGGAAAATAATAAGACTTTGTTGAAAGAAACTGAAGGCACAAACAATTGGAAAGATATCTTGTGTTCATGGATCAAAAGAATATCGTTATCATGTCCATACTACCAAAAGCCATCTATAGATTCAATGCAAACCCTATCAAAATTCCAATGGCATTTTTCACGGAAATAGAGAAAATAATCCTAAAATTTGTATGGAAACAAACAAAAAACCTCTGAATAGCCAAAGTAATCCTGAGAAAGAATAAAGCTGGAGACATCACACTTCCTGATTTCAAACTTATCATACAAAGCTATAGTAAAAATAGTATGGTACTGGCATAAAAATAGACACACTAACCAGTGGAATCAGAACCCTCACATACACAGTCAACAAATATTTGACAAGGGGGCCCAGAATACTCAATGGCAAAAGGACAGTCTCTTCAATAAGCGGTGTTGGGAAAACTGGATAATCAGATGCAGAAGAATGAAACTGAACTGTTACCTTACACAACTCTCAAAAATTAACTCAGAATAGATTAAAGACTTGAAAACATAGGAAAACCACTCTCTTACACTGGCAATGATTTTTTGGATATGATGCCAAAAGCACAAGCAACAAAAGCAAAAATTAATAAGTGGGACTACATCAAACTAAAAAGCTTTTGCATAGCAAAAGAACCTATAAAATGAAAAGGTAACCTTACATAATAGGAGAAAATATTTGCCAATCATATATCTGATAAGGGGTTAATATGCAAAATATGTGAAGAATTTGCTGAATAGCAAAAACACAATCCAATTATAAAACGGGCAGAGGGATTGAATATTTTTCCGAAGAAGACATACAAACAGAAACAGGTATATGAAAGCATGCTCAGCATCACTAAGCATCAGGGAAATGCAAATCAAAACCACAATGAGGGCGTCCCTGGTGGTGCAATGGTTGAGTCCGCCTGCCAATGCAGGGGACACCAGTTCATGCCCCGGTCCGGGAAGATCCCACGTGCCGCGCAGTGGCTGGGCCCGTGAGCCATGGTCGCTGAGCCTAAGTGTCCAGAGACTGTGCTCCACAACGGGAGAGGCCACAACAGTGAGAGGCCCGCGTATCACACAAAAAAAAAAAAACCAAAAAAAACCCACAATGAGATATCACCTCACACTTATTAAGATGGCTGTCATCTAAAAGACGAGAGATGAACATTGGTGAGGATGTGGAGAAAACATAGGCAGAAATATAAAATAATACACCCGTCATAGAAAACAGTGTAAAATTTGCTCAAAAAATTAAAAATAGAACTACCATAAGGTCCAGCAATCCCACTCCTGGGCATATAGCCAAAGGAAATAAAAACAGGATCTTGAAGAGATACCAGCACTCCACATTCACTGCAGCACTATTCACAATAGCCAACATATGGAAACAACCTAAGTGTCCATCAACAGATCCATGGAGTATTATTCAGCCATGAGAAAGAAGGAAACCCTTCCATTTACAACAACATGGATTGACCTTGAGGGCATTATGCTAGTAAAATAAGTCAGAGAAAAACAAATACTGTATGATCTCACTTATATGTAGAATCTAAAAATGTCAACATCATAGGAATAGAGGGGTTGTCACCAGGGGCTGGGTGTGGCAAAAAAAAAAAAAAAATGGAGAGATTGTCTGGGGATCTAATGTACAACATGGTGATTATAGTTTGTAATATTGTATTATATACTTGAAAGTTGCTAAGAAATAGATCTGAAATGTTCTCACCACAAAAAAGAAATGGTAATTATGTGAAGTGATGGAGGTGTTAGCTAATACTATTGTGTTAATCATTTTGCAATATATAAGTATCAACTCAATCTGGTGTATCCCTTAAACCTGTACAATGTTATATATAAATTATATCTCAATAACACTGGTAAAAATCACAATGGCAAAAGCTATTATCAGTAAAGTTGATATGCATTTTAAAATGTGGTGAATCTAACTGTGAAATATTCCAAAGAAATATTTCAGAAAAGTAAAAATAAAACACTTTTAAAAGAAAACAGAATGAGGTGCCTTAAAAACTAAAATGGGGAGCCCAGCGGCCACGTTTTCCTGGGGAAGCAGCAGGCAGGGTGGCGCAGCCAGTAGGGCCTGGAAGCCGCTGCCACCTAGGTGGGGTGCTGAAAGTCTCCTCTAGAGCTCTGGAAGGCTGAATGGATTAAACATGAAGACCTTGAAAGCCAAGTTCAGGAAGAGTGATGGAAAAAATTCACAGTAATAACACTATTAAAAGCGTCTGTGAGAGACCTTCAAGACGGCGGAGGATTAAGAGGTAGAGATCACCTTCTTCCTCACAAATACATCAGAAATACATCTACCTGTGGAACAACTCCTAGAGAACACCTACTGAACGCTGGCAGAAGACCTCAGACTTCCCAAAAGCCGTGTGGCTGACAAGGTCTTCACGCTCCAGCCAGGTGTCAGGCCTGTGCCTCTGAGGTGGGAGAGCCAGGTTCAGGACATTGGTCCACCAGAGACCTCCCGGCTCCACGTAATATCAAATGGAAAAAGCACTACTAGAGATCTCCCATCTCAACGCTAAGACCTAGCTCCACTCAATGACCAGCAAGCTACAGTGCTGGACACTCCATGCCAAACAACTAGCAAGAGAGGAAACAACCTCACCCATTAGCAGAGAGGCTGCCTAAAATCATAATAAGGTCACTAAAAAAAAAAAAAAATGGAGAGATTGTCTGGGGATCTAATGTACAACATGGTGATTATAGTTTGTAATATTGTATTATATACTTGAAAGTTGCTAAGAAATAGATCTGAAATGTTCTCACCACAAAAAAGAAATGGTAATTATGTGAAGTGATGGAGGTGTTAGCTAATACTATTGTGTTAATCATTTTGCAATATATAAGTATCAACTCAATCTGGTGTATCCCTTAAACCTGTACAATGTTATATATAAATTATATCTCAATAACACTGGTAAAAATCACAATGGCAAAAGCTATTATCAGTAAAGTTGATATGCATTTTAAAATGTGGTGAATCTAACTGTGAAATATTCCAAAGAAATATTTCAGAAAAGTAAAAATAAAACACTTTTAAAAGAAAACAGAATGAGGTGCCTTAAAAACTAAAATGGGGAGCCCAGCGGCCACGTTTTCCTGGGGAAGCAGCAGGCAGGGTGGCGCAGCCAGTAGGGCCTGGAAGCCGCTGCCACCTAGGTGGGGTGCTGAAAGTCTCCTCTAGAGCTCTGGAAGGCTGAATGGATTAAACATGAAGACCTTGAAAGCCAAGTTCAGGAAGAGTGATGGAAAAAATTCACAGTAATAACACTATTAAAAGCGTCTGTGAGAGACCTTCAAGACGGCGGAGGATTAAGAGGTAGAGATCACCTTCTTCCTCACAAATACATCAGAAATACATCTACCTGTGGAACTCCTAGAGAACACCTACTGAACGCTGGCAGAAGACCTCAGACTTCCCAAAAGCCGTGTGGCTGACAAGGTCTTCACGCTCCAGCCAGGTGTCAGGCCTGTGCCTCTGAGGTGGGAGAGCCAGGTTCAGGACATTGGTCCACCAGAGACCTCCCGGCTCCACGTAATATCAAATGGAAAAAGCACTACTAGAGATCTCCCATCTCAACGCTAAGACCTAGCTCCACTCAATGACCAGCAAGCTACAGTGCTGGACACTCCATGCCAAACAACTAGCAAGAGAGGAAACAACCTCACCCATTAGCAGAGAGGCTGCCTAAAATCATAATAAGGTCACAGGTACCTCAAAACACATCACGGGACATGGTCATGCCCAGCAGAAAGACAAGATCCAGCCTCATCCACCAGAACACAGTCACCAGTCCCCGCTACCAGGAAGCCTACATAACCCACTGAACTGACCTTAGCCACCGGGGGCAGACACCCAAAACAATGGGAACTACAAACCTGTAGGCTGCAAAAAGAAAATCCCAAACACAGTAAGTTAAGCAAAATGAGAAGACAGAGAAACACACAGCAGATGAAGGAGCAAGGTAAAAACCCACCAAACCAAACAAATGAGGAGGAAGTAGGTAGTCTATCTGAAAAAAGAATTCAGAGTAATGATAGTAAACATAATCCAAAATCTTGGAAATAGAATGGAGAAAATACAAGAAATGCTTAATGAGGACCTAGAAGAATTAAAGAGCAAACAAGCAATGATGAACAACACAATAAATGAAATTAAAAATTCTCTAGAAGGAATCAATAGCAGAATAACTGAGGCAGAAGAACAGACAAGTGACCTGGAAGATAAAATAGTGGAAATAACTACCACAGAGCAGAATAAAGAAGAAAGAATGAAAAGAATTGAGGACAGTCTCAGAGACTTATGGGACAATATTAAATGCACCAACATTCGAATTATAGGGGTCCAGAAGAAAAAGAGAAATAGGAAGTGTCTGAGAAAATATTTGAAAAGATTATTGGCAGAAGACCTAAATAGACATTTCTCCAAAGGAGATATACAGATTCCCAACAAACACATGAAAGGATGCTCAATATCACTAATCATTAGAGAAATGCAAATCACAACTACAATGAGGCATCACCTCACACCAGTCAGAATGGCCATCATCAAAAAATCTACAAACAAGAAATGCTGGCGAGGGTGTCGAGAAAAGGGATCCCTCTTGCACTGTTGGTGGGAATGTAAATTGATACAGCCACTATGGAGAACAGAATGGAGGTTCCTTAAAAAACTAAAAATACAGCTACCAC
>NW_020174013.1:3840583-3843797 GCF_003031525.2 Neophocaena asiaeorientalis asiaeorientalis | reverse complement strand
AATGGAATATTACTCAGCCATAAAAGGAAACGAAATTGAGTTATTTGTAGTGAGGTGGATGGAGCCAGAGTCTGTCATACAGAGTGAAGTAACTCAGGAAGACAGAAACAAATACTGTATGCTAATACTTATATATATATATATAGTTGATTCACTTTGTTAAAAAGCAGAAACACACCACTGTAAAGCAATTATACTCCAATAAAGATGTTAAAAAAGAAAACTAAAATGGAACAGTATGGAACAACAGACAGTTTGTGGTAATTAAAAATCCTATATATACATATATATGTATATATTGTGGGATATATATACATATACATATATACATAATTCAATGTCTCAGAAGATAACAGTTGAACAAATCTCCCAGGGAGGCAAGTAGCAGTAGTAGTTTTGGGGTGTAAGCCACTGGAATGTGGCCACACCAGCTGCTCCCACTGGAGCTGTGCCACATCAGGGGGAACTGAGCTTCCAGGGCACCATATAAATTTACTCCCTCCTAAATGGTCCGAAGCAGACAGAAACTTTCACGCTATTGTTCCTTCCTCCTCTCACACAGTGCCAAAGCATTCTTATCAACCGGAGCATTTACTTCATTAGATAGACAGTTGGAATACAGGATGCCAGATATCTCTAAATTCAGTTCAGTCCATATAGACACTACCCTGAAGCAGGGAGAGGGAAAATCCTCAGAAATGTCCCATTCACTGTGTAACATGCACTGCAAAGCAAAGGGGCATTTTCCCCCTGCATTTCCTGCTTCCACAGTCAGTTCCAAATAAATGATTAAAACATAGGAAAACATGACTCTTTGTCACCCATCACTGTGGTGTAATGATCACTTCAGTCATGAAGCAGTCCACTCCGCTGAGGAAACACACTGCCTGGAAAATGTAATGTTTCATATTCATGCATCCGTGCTCTTAAATGCTTTCTTGGCACCACTGTATTTTGTATGATTAATTTTCCACTAGATTTACAAAGGAATAAAAGTCCTTCTTTATAGAAGTTTGACTTGTATTTTCTGAGTAATTCCTGACACCAAACGCTGAAATTATGCTTTACCTTTCAGCAGAGGGAAAAAATGTTTCTCTAGCTAGACATTTTTATTTGGACGTTATCTTTTCTAACCTAACTCTATGCTTTATCAGATTTATTTAGCAAAAGCACATACTGGATATGCATTATAATATACTGAGTCTTCAGGCCTATTGCAGTCCTCCTAAACTTCCATATAGAAGGTACAGAGTAAAACTCAGGGTCTCATTTCTCCGGCCCAGGACATACAGAACAAGCTACTGTACAACCATCAGGGTACAATTCCAAGAGTGTAAACAGGAAAGCTCTGTAGGAGAACGGCATGACACTGAGCTGGGCTTGCTGTCCATTCACAGAATGGAGAATAATCCCTCTTTTCTGAATTTGAGTCAGGGTCATGGAAAAGTAACAGAATCTTCAGTGTCCTGGGTCAAATGAAGAACCAGCAAGTGAGCTGTACATCATAGGTGCCACGCATATATATCAGGAGGCACTATATTTTGTAGACAGTAAATGTAGAACAAAAACAAAGCAAAATAGACACAGCTTCCTCTCACATCCCCCTAACCCACCCTGCCCTGAGCAAATGCTTACAGACAAACCCACAAAATTAGATTCATTACATGTAAGATAGGGCCCAAGAATCTCTATCTCTGAAAACCCCCAGTGAAAATCAACTAGGGGGCCACCTTTCTAAGTCATCATTTAAGTCCCTTTGGTAGATAGAAGATATGGCCTGTGCTCTCCAGGAGCTTGAAATATAGTTAGACAGTTAAGACAGAACAGAGCAGTAAGACAGAACAGAGCAGTATCATACATGATGAAAGTTCTAGGAATATAAAGGTTCAGAAGCTCATCTCTGGAGGAGGAAGACCCCGAGATAAGTGTCAAAGAATTTTTAGAATATGCAAAGGCAGGAGAGACGGAGGAGGCCATTCTTGGAGACAGATACAAAAAGAGCACTGGAGGGTGCTGCGGGAGGCCCAGTGTACATGCAGATGAATGCTGGCTATGAGCGCTGCCAGCTGGGTCTTGACACAACAACTCTCCCCTCTGGAGAGTTTTCACGCAGGTTGGTTTACCTTATGATGTCCTGCAGAGGGAGGAAGATGAGTACTCAGCCTACTACACTGATGTAGACAGCCTGGTGTATCTTTCAAGACCTAATTCAAATCTAGCCTCTTTCATAAAGCCGTCTCAGGTCAACCCAAACCTATTATCTTTTTCCTCCTCTGAACTCAGCTAGAGATGAATTAAGAGCACTTAATCCAGCTCCCTTAATCCAGCTCCCTTCTATTACATAACACCATCCTGAAAGGTTCAGTTGCTTGCCCAATGTCGCACAGGTAGAAGAGCCAAGCGAAGTAGACCTCTGGTCTCTTGTTGAGAGCCCACTGTTCTCTGCAGTGCTTGCCTGTGGTTGACGGAAGTTGGAGGGGCTAAGGGGTGATGGGGTATGGAGTTTTCTTCTGGGGTGATAAAGATGTTCTAAAATTGATTTTGGAGACAACTGTGCAATTCTGTCCAAGAGCCACTAAATTGTACACTTCAAATGGGTGAATTGTATAGCATGTGATTCATCTCAATAAAGCTGTTAATAAAAATAGGGTCAGACTTCCACTCTCGGGAATACGGAGTAGACACACTTTTCCCTCTTCCTCCTGACAAGTATAACTAAAACTCCTGGACATGGTATATAAAAACAACATAAGAAGACTCTGATAGGTAGAGAGAAGACAGACATTCGAGAATATTATAGATAATTCAATATTCTGAAAAGTTGTTCCAGTAACCCACAAAAAGGCAGAAAAAAGAATATTAAAAAAATACAGAACAAATCAAAAATTAAGATGGCAGATTTAAGCCCTAAAATATGTAAAAAGTTATATTAAATGGTCTAAACACATCAACTAAAAAGACAGACTGGCAGAGTCGATTTTTAAAAATGACCCAACTATATGCTCTCTGCAAAAAACTCACTTTAAATGTAATATAGGCAGGTAGCAAGAAAAAAGATAAGAATATATCATGCAATTATTAATATAGCTATCCTTGCTTTCCTTTGATATTAGACAAGTAGACTTTAGAGCAAGGAAAATTACCAGAGACCAAAAAAAAAAAAAAAAAAAAAAAAAAAATTTTAAAAAAAAAAAAGGGAAAAATTCAAAAAAAA
>NW_020174013.1:3815352-3840333 GCF_003031525.2 Neophocaena asiaeorientalis asiaeorientalis | reverse complement strand
ATTACAAGAGACAAAAAAAAAAAAAAAAAAAAAAAAAGACATTATATAATGATAAAAGGGATAATCTACAAAAAAGACCCAGCAATCCTACTTATGCATGCTTCTAACAATAGAGCTGTAAAACTAATAGGGAAAAAAAGAAATCCACAATCATACTTTGAGCCTACTGTCAATATAGATGTAACTACTCAGAAAATCAACAAGGATGTAGAAGAACTTAATAACACATCAACCAACAGGACCTAATAAACATTTATAGAGCATTCCACCCAAAAGCAGCAGAATGTACATACTTTTCAAGCACCCACAGAACATACATCAAGATAGACCATATTCTGGACCATAAAACAAACCTCAACTCAGAACAGCTGGTATTATATAGAGTTGATATTCACAATGAAATCAAACTGAAAATCAATAGCAGATAACATGAAAATCTCCAAACACTTGAAAATGAAATACTTCTGAATAATCCATGGGTCACAGAGGAAGTCTCAAAGGAAATTTAAAAATATATTGAACTGAATGAAAATGAAAATACAACATATAAAAATTTGTGGGACACAGCTAAAGCAGTGCTAAGAAGGAAATTTATAGCACTAAATGAACATGTTAGAAAAGAGAAGTCTCAAATCAACAATCTAAGCTCTTGCCTCAAGAACCTAAAAAAGAACAAGATAAACTCAAAGCAAACAGGGAAGAAAATAAAGAACAAAAATCAATTGAAAGTAGGAAAACAATTGTGACGTTAATAGGAAAATAACTGGTCCTTTGAAAAGATCAATAAAATTGTCAAACCTCAAGCAAGACTGGCAAAGAAAGAAAACACAAATTATCAATAGCCGGAATGAAACGTGATATCACTACCGACTCTGCAGACTTCAAAAGGATAATAAGCGAATGCTAGGAATATCTCTGCAAGCATAAATTCAACAACTTAGATGAAATGGACCAATTGCTCACAAGCGAACTATCACAACTCATCCAGTATGAAATACAAAACTTGAATAAGCCTGTAACTATTAAAGACATTAAGTTATAATTTTAGAACTCCCAAAAGAGAATTTGCAAGGCCAAGATGGTTTCACTGGACAATTCTACCAAACATTTAAAGAAGAGTTCATATCAATTCTACATAATCCCTCTCAGTAAATAGAATAGGAGAGAACACTTCCCAATTCATTTTATGAAGGCAGTATTGCCCTGATACCAAAACCAGACAATATTTTTAAAAATCACAAATATACTCATAAATATAGATGCAAAAAGATCCTTAACAAAATAGCATATAGAATTCAGCAACACATAAGAATTACATGTCATTTATACCTCAATTTTGTAATTCTTTATTTAAAAAAAAAGAATTATACACCATGACAAACTGGGGTTTATTCTAGAGATGCAAGCCTGGTTCAACATTTGATAGTCAAACAGTATAATCCACTATATTATTAACAGCCTAAGAAGAAAAATCCCTGATCCTACCAATTAATATGGAAAATGCATTCAATAAAACTCAATATCCATTCATCATTTAAAAAAAAAAAAAAGAAAGAAAAAGAAAAACCTCTCAGTAAGGAGAGAGAACTTCTTCAACTTGATCGATAGATTCTACAAAAACCCACAGCTAACAGACTTAATTGTGAATGAATGACTGCTTTCTCCCTAAGTTCAGGAACAGGGCAAGGATGCTTGCTTCCACCACTTTTATCCATAACTCTACTGGAAGTTCTACCCAGTGCAATAAAGCAAAACAAACAAATAAAAGGCACATAGATTGGAAAGGAAGAAATAAGTGGTCCCTGACTGCAGATGACACAATTGCCTGTGTGAAAAATTCCCAAACCTCTACAAAACAAAACCTTTCTAAAACTGAGTCTGCAGAGTCACAGAATACAAGGTAAACGTACAAAATTGCATTCCCATATACTAGCAATGAACACTTGGGACACTGGAAGTTAAAAAACAATAGCATTTAGTGTTATTCAAGAAAATAAAATTTAAAAACAAACAACATGGTGTTAATCTAATAGTTTCCACTGGAAATAACCCAGATGTTCCTCAACAAGTGAACGGTTAAACTGTGGAATACCTAAAAGGTAGCATACTGCTCAGCGATAAAAAGGAATGAACTATTGAGACAACGACTTGATAACTATCCAGAGGAATCCGCCGAGTACAAAGAACTGATCCCAAAAGGTTACATACTGTCTAATTCTATTTAGACACCATTCTTGAAATGACGCAGTCACAGAAATGTTGAAGAGCTCAGTGGTGGCCTGGAGTTAGGTAGGAGGCCGAAGGGGGAAGGAAGTGCGTGTGGCTATAAAACAGCAACACGAAGCATCCTTGTGGTAATGGAAAAGTTCTGTATCTTGACTGTATCAATGTCAGTTATCTTGGTTGTGATGTTGTGTTATAGTGTTGCAAGATGCTCCCAAAGGGGTAAACGGGGTGATGGGTATATGGGATTCTCTGCCTTATTTCTTACAGTTGCATAAAAAGCTACTATCTTGAAATCCACAAACTCAAAATTAATTTTTTTTTTTTTTTTTTGGCGGTACACGGGCCTCTCACTGTTGTGGCCTCTCCCGTTGCGGAGCACAGGCTCCGGACGCGCAGGCTCAGCGGCCGTGGCTCACGGGCCCAGCCCCTCCGCGGCATGTGGGATCTTCCCGGACCGGGGCACGAATCCGCGTCCCCTGCATCGGCAGGCGGACTCTCAACCACTGCGCTACCAGGGAAGCCCCTCAAAATTAAAATTTTAATTTAAAAAGGTGGCATGCTTCATGAAATAACATGCATACAATTTTGAACAAGCAAACTTTTTTTTTTTTTTAATCTAAATATCTTGTTCTGGATACTCATCCAGCCTCATTGTTCTGCAGGGCTGCTAGGGGCAGCATAGTGGACAAAGGATAAGGAAGGTCACACACCTAGAAGTCACTGCCTGGCCTTGAACGTCACTCAATCAACTCCAAGTTCGACAAAATGCCCCCCACCCCCCACCCATAGACCTCACAGAGCTCTAACCAAGATAAGCAGGATGACACCTGTGACAAGGATTGAATTTCTCAAGAGATTTATTGAGCGAGAAATCGATGTCTGTGGTGGTCATGATTGCAGTTTGAAGGAAGGGAAGGTAATTCACACTAGGGATTTCCCCATGCCAACAATTTGCAAGTGGAAAAGTGAAACAGGAATTGAAATAGAAAGGTGAAAAGGAAAGGTTTTAGTCCCAAATTGCATGGGACTAAATGCAATTTGGGACTAAAGCCAATTGGTGGGGGGACTAATTTCTTCCCAGACCCCACCACCTAGAGGCACAGGACCTCAAGAAATCCCTTCAGGATGTACGTTGTCTATAACGCAGAATCCAATTTCAATTATGTGGTATCTCCTGTCATATCAAATTGTCTCATCAAATCATTTTATATATTCGAAATTTAGCAATAGTCTGCGTTCACACACAGCTTTCTCAATTTGAAAACTTTATCTTAGAGTCATTCCAATGCCAACACTACCCTCTAGTGGCTAGGACAGGAAACTAGGTGGATACAGCTGAACTTGCCTGTTTGGTCCGTTTTCTTTGTCATATTGAGAGCACTCTCCTCAACCAAAAGCAGCTTCACAAAATAACTATTTCTTTTTGCTAAAAACTAAATCATCCTACGGTATCATGGACAAGCACGTTAGAACAGTATTCGTAAGAAGGTTAGCTAATGACTATGTTTAAGCCTCACTGAGTAATAGCTAAATTTATCCCAGATTTTAAAGATTTATGATAGGATTCTGTTTAAATGTTCCTTATACGTTTGCAATATCATTTTACAAAAATGAAACATTTGCCCACAACTCTAGGAATACCTATGGTATAAGATGAGTATGTAGGTTTCCATGGCCATTTAAGGAAGAAAGGATGATTCTGCCTCTTCAGAAGGCAAGATGTTTGGGAGTTATGTGGAGTAAAGGACACATGGTTTGGAGGACCCCAGATACAAGTTTAGATCCAGCCCTGCTATTAGTTAAGGATCTTCATCAAGTCCCTCGATTTGATGATGCCTTAGTTGCCCCGTCTATAAAAATGGGAATAAAAATAATTACCTGGCTCACAGAGTGGGAGAAATTTTATAATTCCTGGCATAGAACAGCTTCTTAATAAATCATGTCTATCGTTAGGTATAAGTCTGTATCCGTTTACACATGCCGGAGAAACTAAAGCTATACGTGAAAAGTCATTAGGAAGAATTAGGAAAAATAATTTCTTTTCCAATCTAATGACCAAGATAGGAACCTAAGACCCTATCTCCAAATGCTATATCTTTTAGTAATTCTTTGAAATAATAGCATTTACTGTATGATAACCACTGTTTTCAATACTTTACATGAAATACTTAATCCTACAAATATCCTACCAGAAAATCAGCAACAGAAAGGTCAAGGTCTCATGGCTTTATGCGGCCCAATGGGCACTTGAACCCAGACACTTAACTCCAACTGCACCCTGCTACTACTATGTGGTATCACCTCCCTCAGGCAACCCAAAGCATGTAGAGGGGAACGTTGACTTAAGACTTGTGTTATCACTCATGGCTTACTCTTTTTTTTTTTTTTTACATCTTTATTGGAGTATAATTGCTTTACAATGGTGTGTTAGTTTCTGCTTTATAACAAAGTGAATCAGTTATACATATATCCCCATATCTCTTCCCTCTTGCGTCTCCCTCCCTCCCCCCCTCCCTATCCCACCCCTCCAGGTGGTCACAAAGCACCGAGCTGATCTCCCTGTGCTCTGCGGCTGCTTCCCACCAGCTATCTACCTTACGTTTGGTAGTGTATATATGTCCATGACACTCTCTCGCTTTGTCACAGCTCACCCTTCAACACGTAAGACCAGGCTGACTGGTTTTGAGCTACCACCCAAGAATCAAAATATGAATTTCTAATAAAAAATTCTTCCTACCCACTCAATTTATTTGCTTGCCATGCAAAGAAAAATGAACAAGCAAACTGATCTCGTTTGTTCAGCATTTTACGGTGAGTGGTTCCTTCCCAACTCCGGAAGACTATTTCCCTCCTCACAATAATGCTGACACAGGAACGTGTTATCCCTCACTTTAGAGACCCGAGGCCGAGATGGTTACGTGCATCACCCAAGATCACAGAACCAGGAAATGTCAGAACTATGACCCTTAAACCCCATCCTTCACTGCCAATCCTGTTCTTTCCCCTACAAGGTCTCTGTAAACAAAGTCTCTAGAAAATCCTGTTTCTAAGTAGATCTTGAAGCCTACTTTCAACACTGCCAGCAATGGAAAAGCCAGTCTTTATTAGGGGGGGAATGCAAACAAGCTGGAAGTTGATCAGGCCAGAGTTCCACATTTTTAAGGAGCCACTGTTGCCTTTTCCTGTTCCTAAGTCAGCCATGGCTCCTCCAAGCCACAGAGAGATTAGGACAGGGGAAGCAGGTAGATGTGAATCCTCACGTCTACCTTTAAATCCAGCAGCACGTAGAAACAAATCATCTGCCAGCTCTCAGGATCAGTAACTGCACTGCTGCATTTGGAGGACACACATCCTATTTTGCCTTATAATCAGGAGGCAATGGAATTGCTATTTTCAGAACTTCCAGTAAAATCTGAAGGTGGTGGAGAGGCCCTTCCCAAAATCATCACGTCAGTATTCTAGTGGCTCGTCCTACCCCAGTATTCCTCAGGCCCACATCTATATATTCAAGTTCTATCTATCACATCCGAATACCTCATCTTCAAAAGATATTTTAGGTGTTAAGTTGGAAGGGTCCAGTCCCTTGAAATCGCTAGTCTGCATCTTGGAAAACCTATCAACTATCCATGTTTATAATCTTCACTCAAAATGAAACCATACTGAAGGGGAAAAAACCCTCTAAAGATATAATTGTCTGCCTGTGCCCCAGGTGCCATGATGTCTTATGGTGGAGGTGGGAAGCTTCAGTGGCTTTTCAATTCAAGAGGCAAAGTCACCCTCAAGCATACAGGGACAATGGAGACTACACTTTCCAAAGTTGCCTGGCAAATTACCTTGTCCCCTACTAAAAGAGAAACAAATCCCTACAGATATATGCAGCCCCAAGCAATTACTCATCTCCATCAAACACTCCTTAAAAGACTCATTCAAACAACCCACTGCCTACACCTGTGGGAGGAAAGTAAACAAGTTATAAGGGGAAAGGGCAACATCTACATTAAAAACAAAACCAGCCTGTTTATAAAAGTCTGTAAATGGTCATTTCCAGAACACCAATATTAACTAATCAAGGCATCAAATTTTTCTTGTTAGTGACCTGGGTTACTCACAGAATAAGCGACCTATTGCTTCTGTTGCTAAATATTGTCAGTTTCTTATGACATAAAATACATCTCATGCTACTCTTTAAAAATGGCATAAAATTAACAATTTGGGAGAGATTTTAGGGCCCAGTAATAGCCTCCAACTTCCACCCAGGGACAGAAAAATGTGTGCTTAAAGGTTTCACAAAGCGACAAACATCTGTGCAGGGCACGAATGTGAGATACATAGGTCTGGACATGACCTATGATCCAGGCAGCATGCTGGGAACATTTCATGGGTTATTTTATTTTCACCACAAATATACAATGTTGTTAGTATCATTTTCAAAGTTCAGAGAAGTGAGGTAACCTGTCCTTGTTTGCACAGCTTGTGAACAACCATACAGGACTTGGAATCATCTTACTCCCAAGCCCAAAGTCTTAATCACTCTGCTGGTCCACCTCAGGGGCTGAGTGTTTAAAACACAGAATCTCAAATTGGGCTGCATGTTGGAATTAGTTGAAGGGTTGTTTTTTTTTTAATACTAATATCTGGATTCAACTCCCAGGGAATTTGATTAAACAGATTTCAAGTCTGTCCTGGACTTGGAGTTTTTTTTCTAAAATTTCCCAGGTAATCCACTTGTGTTTGTGAATTGCTGGTGTAATATAACCAGTAGGGCTCCTGCATTTCTTTTCTCTTTATATCGGGTGCTGGAAATGGAAGCAGTTTAGCACAGGGCTTAAGAGAATTGGTTTGGGGTCTTTTGGATCTGGGTCTGAATCTCAGCTCTGTCACTTGCTGGTTTTATAATTTGGGCAAAATTAACCTCGCGAAACCTCAGTTTTCTCATCTATAAAATGGAAACTCAGTTAATATGTGATTATTTAAGGGCTTGGCATGATGCCAGCAGGCAGTAAGAATTCTGAGGATGTCACTATTATTTTTACTAGCATCATCTTTGAAATATTATATAACTTATCAGTTTAGTGAGTTTGTAAAATCAAGATATGAAATTATGCATAAAATACCACTATTAATGTTGATAACCATCCTGGTGATTACCCATTGGAGTTTGTAAGATATATTCACTTATCACCTCATTTAATACTCATCACATCTCTGATGTTATTATTCCATATTATAAGTGAAAATGAAGTCCAGGGGTACTAATTTCACACAGTTCCAAAGGGGCAGAACCAGAATTTGAATCGACTGTAAAGATGCTTCAGGTTCAAGTAACACTTCATACAAACTGAAAGTGGTATTTTTTTCAGAAACATCAAAAAGCATGTAAGAGTTTTTCTTCAATGTAGACTCCTCATTCTAAACAATTTGAGGTTATCTTTTGAATTGCCTGTAGAGCTAGTTTTTAAGTACAACATAAAACCACTCTCACGTTGTTCTTTATTTTATATGCTAAGTATTAACCAGTTTGATTACTCAATCCAATGTTTTTACTTTTAAATGGTATTTCTTTGAATATGGATTTGTTTTCAGAAAATGGACAGTTTTCAATCAATGAGCATGTTCAAAGGGATTTGCCTCAGATTCTGCAGGTAGTTTCAGAAATGGAATTTCAAAATTGATGAAGCTATAATAGCATCCTACCAAAATGACTGGAAGAGATTGAACGTCTTTGGATGGACAATGTCTGGTTTGTTTTTAATTCAAGGTTCCTCCTTTTATTGCAGCAGCTTATGTATGTCTAGAGTTTCTAAGAAGGCACTAGACCTCAGGAAATTACTATTACAATCCAATGACTAAGATTGTTACAGGGGAAAAAAATCCAGTTTTATTTTCACTTTGGATTCCAGTCAGTCCAAAGGCCCCAAAATCTTTTTCTTCAACTGGGAGACATTTTTCCCCTGATGCACACAGATGAAATCACCTGACTTCATTTTTCTTTGACTTTATAGAAATGACCTCTGTAGGGATATCCTGGAGGTTTACTAATTCTCACAATAATTTTCTTTACATTTTAATAGCTCCTTCTAAAGTTATACAACTATATTTCTATCAAACCTGTAATCTTTATGGAATTGAGGATATTCTAAAAAAATGCCTGAAAACTAATCTCAGAAAGTTGCCCCTAAGTAAATATGTATGAAATACATGGAAAGAAAAATTAAGGACCAATATGGGCAGCAAATGGAAATTATGTCCAAAGACTATTATAACTAGAAGGGGTACTAGAGATCATCCAGTCCAACTCACCTACCCCTACCCATGAGTTAAACTGAGCCTGAGAAGTGTTGAAGGACTTGTCTGCAGTATGGGGACGATATAACTCTTAAAATGTATCTTCTGACTCTTAGGGCCGGGCCCTACATCAGTGTTTGCATTGCTCCAAACATTAATAATAAGACAGCTCCTTCAATTACAGCAAGTTTTGAAAACATGATCATAATGAGATATTATAAAGATGAGGGAAAAAAATACGAATGCTGAGTCCAAGAAGTGTTAAACTCCAGGGGCTAGAGAATCAATAGATTCCTCGGGTTTACAAAGGGACTTGGAGATCATCTAATCCTCAGTTACTCTACAAATAAGGAATCGACATGCAGAAGAGATGGCATAACTAAAAAGTAACAGTAATAGCACACCCTGACTTCTGCTCCGAGTTGAGCACTTTCCTAAGCCACTGATATGCATATTCTCATTTTTTCTCACAACAGCCTCATCAGGTAGGTCCTATTAGTGGCCCTGTTTGTAAAAGAGGAAATTGAACAAAAGAGTGTCATTACCAACGTTGCATGGCTGCTGTGGTAGGCGGTCTTCTGAAATGGGCCCCTGGTATTCATATTTACTAGTGACTGATTTCTAACAAATAGAATACAGCCAAAGTGATGGGATATCACCTCTGAGATTAGGTTACAAAAGACTGACTGGACTTAGTGGGCTTCTCTCTCTAGTTCTTCTAGCTTGCTCGCTCCAGTGAGGCCAGATGCACGACGTGAGCTGCTCTATGGAGAGTCCACATGGCATGGGACTGAGGGGTGGCTTCTGGCCGAGAGCCGGCAGTAAACCGAGTCCCTCAATCCAACGGCCCAAAAGAGAATGAATCCTACCAACAACCAGGTGAGCGAGCTTAGAATTAGAAGCTAATCTACCCTCAGTTGAGTCTGGAGATGACCACAACCCAAGCCCGCACCTTGACTGTAGCTAGTGAAGACGCAAGTAAGGATTCATGACACACAGAAACTGAGGAATAATATTGTTTTAAGCCACTAATGTTTGGGATAATTTGTTATGCAGCAGCAATTTTGATAAATAATACAGCTACAAAATTGAAATCTCAGGGTTTAAGCTCAAGGGCAACTGACATCTCCCATTTCTTAGCTTTTACAATAACGTTACAAGGATAGTTTATGGAAGATCATAGTCAACCTCAAGTATCATGGCTAATTCACATCTTCATTCATTAATGAATTTTAAAAACATTATTGAACCTCTACTAGGGATAAGAAACACCTAAATTCTATGATATGAAGATGTATAAGACAAGGTTTCCAATCTTATACTATGTAATTTCTATTAGGGAAGAAAAACATGCAAACAAGTAAACATTTCAATTACCACTCAAATTCGAATTACACATACTTATTTTTATGACTATATATGCAGCTCTGGTCTTTCTAGATTTTAGTATAGATATCCACTGAACATCTAATTCCTACTCTTATGAGTTTTTTTTTTTAGTAGCACTGGGATTAACCCTATTTTACACATACACAATGTTATTTACTATAAAAACCATTACCCACTTCTATCTCTTCGTTCAACCTAAACACACTAGTATTTTAAATAATGCTTCCTGAAATTAATACAAGAAGCAGACATACAGAAGATGGGGTATTACAAAAGGAACCTATGGGGAAAGAAAGTGAGGTATTTAGAAGTAAAGCACCGAGTAGAAAGTAAGGAAATTTTTTAGGGAAATAAAATGCAAGGGTGACAATAAACTTGCCAGAAAAGAGCTGATAGAATTATTGATTGCTGGCTGTAGCTAACCCAAGTGATGACTTTGCTGCTTTCCTCTTAGGTGCAAATGAGGAGAGTTTGCATTAAAATGATAATCCATGGTTTATTTGAAAATGCATCTGACTTCATTAGCAGAGGACAGCAGAGAAGATAATGGCCCTGAAGGTTTACTTTGGGTTCCTACTGGTTTTCAAGAGAATTTGTCTCAGTTTGGTTGATGAGACTGACAGGCTATGACGTCAAAGTAGTGACAGAATAAAAGTGTTTCTCCCTCAAGCTATTGGATAAAGAGCTAAAGATATAGATTTTTCATGAATTTACATTTTAATATCCATAAATGTTTCTTTCTGCCTCAGACAGCTTACACAGTCTTTCCTTTCCTCATCTTTTCCACTAGCTTTGGCTTACTTTTTGGTTTTACATTTTTATTTGCTGTAACTGCACTAATGCTGTGTGTTCCACCCTACAAATGACTTTTATGGGAAATAAAGCAGCGGTGGGTTTTTTAAATTCTCTAAAGTGAAAGAACTTCATACACACTAAATTAGCCACACCTTCATCATTCCTGCCAGACTGTGTGCCTAACAGGTAAGTGTCTTCAAGGGAATTATCCACCAAGCACATGAAGATCCCATTGGAGTTCCTGAGTGCCTGTCTTAGCTTAGGCTACCAGAACAAAACACCATAGATTAGGCGGCAATAAGTAACACATTTCCCACGGTTCTGGAGCCTGCAAGTTCAAGATTAGGGTGCCAATACAGTCAGGCTCTGGTGAGAGTGCTCTTCCGGGCTCGCACATGGCTGCCTGTTCCCCGGGCGCTCGCATGGCACACAGGGAGCAGCTCCAGTCTCCTCCCCGCCTCATAAAAAACACTAATCCAGGGCTTCCCTGGAGGTGCAGTGGTTGAGAGTCCGCCTGCCGATGCAGGGGACACGGGTTCGTGTGGGATCTTCTGGGAAGATCCCACATGCCGCAGAGCGGCTGGGCCTGTGAGCCATGGCCGCTGGGCCTGCGCGTCCGGAGCCTGTCCTCCGCAACGGGAGAGGCCACAACAGTGAGAGGCCCGCGTACCCCAAAACAAACAAAAAAAAACACTAATCCATCCCATCACTGGAGCTCTACCCTCATGACCTCCTCTAAACCTAATTATCTCCCAAAGGCTCTACTTCCAAATACCATGGCATTGGGGGTTAGAGCTTCAATAAATGGACTTGGGGAGAAACACAAACATGCTGCTTATAACACTGCCTAATATCTTCCCTTTAGGACACTGGGGCTGATGAGCCCACAGTAGAATGAGATACTCTGCTCAGGCTGTGGGGCTGTGGTCATGAGCTGCTAAGGGCAGACAGTCGGGTCAAGCTTGACTATCTATGAAGCACAAGCACAACTAATAGAACCACCTATGTATGAATAAAACTAAATGGGACGATTTTAAACCAGTACAACGAATACATAGAACTGACAGAACATAAAGCCAAATAAATTTGAACACATAAAAGCAGGATAAAAGAATTGGAACGTCACTGAATTTAAGTTGGATATGGAAGTTGTTACATTGAAATGAAAACTCAGCAGAACGAATTAACAGCAGAATGGACAAAGTTAAATCACAGATCAGTGAGCTGAAAGATTCCTGGGAGAGTTCCTCAACCCAAACATCATGAAGGACATAAGTATAGAAAAAGAAAACATAAAGATAAAAGATATGAAGGACAGGAGTGCCAAAAAAGAGAAAGGGGAGAAATTATTTGAAAAAATGACTGATGAGACTTTTCCAGAAATAAAGACAGACCTGAGGTCACAGATGGGAAGAGTTCCAACTGCAAGGAAGTTTGAGAAGACAGTCATTACTGAGACCCATTCTAATTAAAAAAAATTAAGACGAAGGCTTCTGAAGTACATGAGGGATGCAAATCTCCTTCCAAAAACACTCTGAAATTGATGTCAGTTGTCTCAGCTGCACTGGATACATGAACACGAAGTGCTAGTATCTTCAAACTGCTGAAAAGAAAGATCGTTAACTCTAGAATATTATATCCTACTATGCTAGCATTTGAAAATGAAGACACACTAAAGACATTTTCAGACTTGTGAGATGTCAAAAAAAAAAACACCATCACTGAAGCCGTTTGAAAGATGTTCTACAGGAAGAAGAGAAATGAATGCAGAAGGAAGCAAAGAGATACGGGAAGTAAGCAAAAAAAAATTCATGAAGTTCGTGGTTTAAATAAAGAGGAGGACGGAAGATGGAAGGTGGAAAGGACGGAGGCAGAGACGGCGGTGCAGGTGAGGGCGATCGAAAGGGACAACAGGAAAAGAAAAACTACAATTGTAACAATCTGGGAGGGGGAAAAACACCTTAAAATACTAACAAAGGAATTAGGAAATGGAGGTGGGGCAGGAAGAGGCCATAGGAAGATGAGAGTGTGCTATAAGCCCTACCCTTGTGTTGGTTGGGAGCCATAAGCACTGACACACTTTATAAAGTGATAGGGGAAATAACTGAAAATACAGCTTTCAGTAACTTAGGAGTAACCAACAGAATAAAAATTAAAGCTCAACTTTCAAGCCTATCCAGAAAAAAATATTTTTTTTTAAAGAAAAAGCATAGCAAATAGGAATCACTGAGCTAATTCTGATATTTTTGTCTTTCAGTCTGTGCAGTAAAACACATTAATAGATTTTCTGATGTTGAATCACCCTTCTCTCGAGAAACTATATTTAATCACGATGCATTAAAAATGCTATTAGATTTGTCTATGCACTATATTAAGATTCTTGTATCTATGTTCATAAAGGAAATGGTCCTATAATTTTATTTTTCTTGTGTTCTTGTCTGGTTTGCATATCAAAGGTAATCTATCCCTCTACAATGATTCAAGCAGCTTTCCTTTTTTTTTTTTTTTTACTATGTTCTGGAAACACTTAGATATAGCAAAGTCAACTTGTGCTTTGAATTACCTATAAAACCCTTTGTGCCTAGCCCACCGTGTGAAGTGGTGGATTCTTGCCATGTTAACGTCTTTAATGGTTAACAGGGTCTCAAGGGTCTTTTCAATCTGGCCCATTTATATCTCCAGATAGATTATAAGAGGTAGACGACGATATACGGTCCAGCCAAGCTAGCCTACTTGTAGTCGTATCAATGTTACTTTTTCCCCTCTCACTTCTTGTCCTTTGTAGGTATTCTTTCTTCTGCCTGGAATCACCCACCTACACTATCTGCTCAATGCCCACTTGCCTTTTATGCCTCAGCCCGGGCATTTCTCCTCCTGAACGCTTCCTCGGTCCACCCTCCAAGGGTCCTACACTGGGTTCTTGTCCATTGGATGGAGTCAACTCTCACAAATACCCCATTTTCCATTTACACATGTCCTGGTTTCATAGTTGACACATTTCCAAAACCCTCTTAGGTCAAGACGCAAGTGTGGAACACACGCTCCTGCTGCAGCACTCCTGGTCTCTCCTGTTCTATGGAGCCACACTGACCTCGAGACGCAGGAGCCCTTATCAGGTCTCAGCAACCTGAGGAATCTAAAAAGGGAGTGTTTTCAATGATTAATATCAATACCTAAGAAACAGGTCAAATTGACAGAATCCATCTTTTACAGAACCATCACCTTTCCAGGATGTGCAATCGACCTGACAGAAAGGCTCAGGGCATGCTTGGGTCCACCATCTTTCACTCGCTCGAGCTCTTTGACCCTACCACCATACCTCACAGCCCTATGATTACCACTATCACAATTCTCCTTACACTGCATTGACATCTGTCCACCTCTGGGTGTGCCACCAGCCTAGAAGTTGGTAACAGCAAACTAAGAGGCCCCTGGGCTGAAGCCAGACCTGGAATCTGAGGTGAGGTGAAGTCCTAGCTACACTCCTTACAAATTCCGTACCTTGGGCGAATGACTTCAGTGCTCTGCCTTACAATCTCTCTATAAAATATGCATGCCTATCTAGCTCACAGGAATTCCTACCACGAAAGGGATAAAATGAGATTTCTCTTATGAAAGTGTCTTATAAACAAAGAATTATACAGATATATTATTCAGTAAGCAAAGAATTGGTGGCTGGCCTTCAAAAGGGCTGCAGTATTTCATAGCTGGCTTGTACCTTTTAGGTATTAAGTACAAGAGATAATTTTCTAAATGACAGTCCCCTGGCTTGAAACGTTCATCTAATTCCCCTAGCTAACTAATTAACTCCCTTAGCTAAAAACTCCCCTAGCTAAAAATTGTGCTGACTTCTTAGAGGAAGGACCAGATTTTTTCCATCTGTCTATACGTACAACAGGGTCAAAAAATTTAACTCACACAACTCAGATGTGCAAGGTAGACAAATAATTAGTCTATGATTAATATCCTCTTTCTTCCAAGTCCCTAACGTCTTCTCAGTCCACTTTAGACATGATCTGATTCAATCATTTGAATGGTTCCTCAGAATAGCATTGTCTCTCTAGGGAAGGATGCTCAGCGTCCCAGGTTGCCTCTACCTGCCCCTGCCTCTCTCCCTGACTTGGCGTCAAGGTGGATGGGGGAGTCAAGTATTTGAGTCCCTGGGGACATCGTGGGGGGGGGTCCCCCGATCTTGTACTGGGGCTCTGTGAGCATTGACAGGCCTGACCTCTAGAACAACAGTCCTAGTCGGCCTAGGTCCCTGGGCTCTGCTGGCCTTCCCTGCTGAAGCTGGTGTCATTTAGCCTCATTCTTCTGACTCAGATGGTGCTCTGTGCTGGCTCACCATAGTTTGGTGACTATGGGATTCAGGCCATGAGCTACGTCCATCCTCAGTCGAGGGTCACCGCTGCTGTAGCAGCCCCCTTCACGGACCCACTGGCCCTCAATCCTAACAGAGGAATTAGGGCCACTCAGGAATCCTAACAGAGGAATTAGGGCCACTCAGGAAGGCTCAAGTACCAGCTTCTCTACACTGAGCACTTGGCATGCTTTCCCACAGCCGTGCTCCAGAGAGACAAGGAACAGGGAGCCTTTTCTGTTTGGCATTAGCTTCACCTACCCCACATACCTGTTTCTCTTCAAGCCTCAACCTGGTGAAGGGAAAATGAGTAGCACACGTCTTATCATCTTCCTCCTCCCTTTTCTCTCTATTCTCTGCACAGTTTTACAAGACAGCAGACAGAGGTGGCATCCTTTTTTTTTTTTAATTTTTACTGGAGCATAGTTGATTTACAATGTTGTGTTAGTTTTAGGTGTACAGCAAAGTGAATCAGTAATACATATATCCACTCTTTTTTAGATTCTTTTCCCATACAGGCCATTACAAAGTATGGAGTAGAGTTCCCTGTGCTATACGGTAGGTACGTATTAGGCGCCCTCTTAATTCTCCCGCATCCTGTCCTCTCCACCCACTCCCCCTCAGAGGAGCCAGCTGGCGTGAACAAACTAAGGCATGTTCCTCACAGCTAGAAGGACTCGGCTTATTTGTTGATCCATCCAGTTGTATGTGTGACTATTAAGGGGAGATGAGGGAATGGAAACATTTCTCAAGACTGTATCACGGCTCACAACCTATTTTTAAGTATCAAAATCTGAACATGCCTTTGCTCCTTCCCTCAGCATCTCTTTTGTAATACATTCTGTTCCCCAGCCCATCCCTCTGCCCCATGGCTGCCTGGGGAAGGCTGAGCTAGAGAGCTTGTATCCAGAAAGGGAAAAGCAGAAAGCGAATTAATAAATTTTAAAGATATTACCCTTGTGACAGACAGGTACATACACGGTGGAGACATACAATGTTTTCATGGAAGGATGAAGAGTAGAATTCAGACATAGACCTCCATCTGGAAGTCTGACTTCCTAAGGCTTCTTGAGATCTCAGAACAAGGGATTCTCTAGTATTCAGAGAGCCTGGAAGATGCAACCTAGAGAGGGTCCAAGTCTTCAGAGTGGTCAACCCTAGTATCAATCTATGGCCACTATCCCGAAAGCTCCTGATGGCGATGCTGGGGAAGCAGTTGACTAGGGCTATAGCCTGAACCCCTATATTTGTAGCAAGCAGGGGCCACAAACCCAGATGTTCACAGGCAACAGGCTGAGAGCACCTATGTCTGAAGCAGTTGTGGCTACAGGACGTTAGAGGGTGGATGGGGCTTCCGGGGCACCACGGAGTAGAGACTTCTTCAAATTTTTCAAACACTGTTTCTTCCCCACCCAGCTGCCAAAGCATTTAAGGCCAAATATAGCCTGTATTCCAAATTTTGCATCTTTGGGATTTACATACAATTAAAATAATCCTAAATGATTGGTGTCTTCAGAGCGGAGAGGGGGTTGGCAGCATTGAGAGTAAAAAAAGCATCTCAGAAACACATGAAGTGAGGAGTTAGTAACTGGCTACACTTCATGTTAAACTCAAATGACTCTTTAGAGTAAACCTTATTTTGTCTATATTGACGGCGAAGAGGTTGTGAGATTATATAGTGCGGAATCTATTTCTCTCATGATTGATCTTCGAAAAGTATACTTCAGTCAGGAGTCACAAATCCAAATGGCCACAGGGCTCATGCAGGTCAGACCACTGTGTGGGGCAAGAGGTGGACCACAGGACTGGGGGCTGAGAAAACCTGGAGAGGCCTGTCTGCCGACATTCAAACGTAACGTTTTAAACTAATCCTGAGTGACATCTGCTGCATCTCTGGGGTCGGCAGGAAACCTCTTGAGAGCTCTGGTATATGTCAACAACTCAGGTATCTCCTGAAGAAGTGGAATTGGTTTCTATTTCATAGAACAAGATTATGTGTGAATTACATTTCTCCTCTGTATGTGTATAAGTAGACATGTGTGTCTGTGGTTCCAACACAGAACACAGGTCTGTGACCTTTGAAGAGGTTCCGTATGAAAAATCAGTGAGACGGCCATGAAGATACAAATGTCACAGGTTTCAATCCTTTCTCCTTAAAAGAAGGGCTGAGAACCTCATTCCTTCTATATCTTTTCACTATCTTTTTCTTTGTGTGCGTGTGGTACGCGGGCCTCTCACTGGTGTGGCCTCTCCTGCTGTGGAGCACGGGTTCCGGACACGCAGGCTCAGTGGCCATGGCACACGGGCCCAGCCGCTCCGCGGCATGTGGGATCTTCCCGGACCGGGGCACGAACCCTCGTCCCCTGCATCGGCAGGCAGACTCCCAACCACTGCGCCACCAGGGAAGCCCCTCTTTTTAACTATCTTAATCAAAGGCAGCCTGAGTTAGAGAAAACCATGGCTTGGTGGGAGGGAATATGTGGGGAGAAGATAAATATTAAGAGAAAGCCCAGGCTTCTTGTGTGTTAGTCCTGCAAGCCCTCTCTCGCTTTACAACATTGGGTCTTTTTATAATGACCCAAATCAGTGAAATTTGCCTGCAGACATATTTCCTTGTGCTTGTCTAGTGCTTTTAAATACTTGAATTATTTTCCATCCTTTAATAAGAGTTAGACTTCAGAGATCCCAGCAGTACTTGAGCCAACATTCTGCCTGAGCTGAATAGAGGACGCCTCCCTAGACAGGACCGTGCTCCCCGTTCACCACACTCCCCACCACTCTCTTTTGTCTTCCCCGTCATGGAGCTTGCCTTTTGAAGCCATCTTGTGCTACTGTTGTATTTTTAGATACCTGGTTACTTATAATCCTGGTTACTTATAATCCTAAATGATTGGTGTCTTCAGAGCATCCCCCAATTTAGGGGGATGATTCTTGCATGAATTCCTAAAGTGACTTGTTCCAATGGTTACCATACATGAATTTCCTCTTTCTGGAAAAGAACACACAGATCTCACTGACACTTGCTTAATAGTCATAGTTTCTCCATTTTATCTTCATCTCAGAAGAGAAAATAAACATCATTAAACCTGATGATTATTAGAAGGGTGTGAACAAGCTGTGCTTGATAGAAAAGCAGGAAAATTCCATCTTTAAGTTACTTAGTTTTCTGTCTCTGTGTGTAGAGTTATAGAACTTACCAAGATCTTGTAAAATTAGACCTACTCAAAACCTACCCTTCTAGCTTCACCAATTGCAGTGATTCGTCCTGCTTTTGGAAACATGTGTTCTCGGCAAGCATCTGACTGCCCTGGATGTTTAGCCTGTAATTCAAGGTGTGACACTGCCATGGACCCTCTAAAGATCTCATGGGCTTATGGCTTTTCTTCTTCCTCCCATTCAAAGGCTAAGCCTAAGAGGGTGAAAGAGGTCACTTGTGAAAAATCGGCGCCATATGTTCTGGGAAAGCAAGCATGGGGTTTGGGGTGGCAGGCAGGCAGAAGGGACAGAATTGTGACCAGATGCCATTCAGAATATTTTTTAAGTATTTCCTAGCATAGCTGTCCTTCTTGATAATTGTTCTTTCTCTGCAGCCATTCTATTTTTTGCCCCAGAGAAGAGGAGGGGCAAGTACCACCTGGGGCAGAAGGAAATGTAGGGGCAGTTCCTGTCAGTCAAGAACAGGAAACAGGAAATCCTCACTGTGAGGGGAGAAGTAGCTGCAAGACATAGAAAGGTAACTTGTGAGCAGTCAGATAAGTTTCAGCTTGAGGAATAGGGAGTAACTTAAAAAACCCAGTTGGCTACCAGGTGCCAGGTCAAGGTATGTCCAGGCCAATTTTGTCAGCAATAAAACATTTTATCCTTATTTTTTAAAAACTCCTATATCATTTTTAATAAGTTTTAAATAGAAAACAGATAAGAGGGGGTGCTGTTTATTAATTCCTCCTAAAACCCCAATAAGTATCAGGAAACTTTTATGTACAGAATATTAGCAGTTCTCCTAAAGCGCAGCTTTGATTAAATTCTTACATCTTAAACAATGATAGAGATAAAATGGGCTGTTGAATCTGGTTAAGGATCGCTGTCAGCCTTCCATAGGAAATGGAAGGCAATGAAATGAAACCTAACTGTTACACAGAAGGTAAAATTGAAAGGAGCATGAGGGATGAGGCAATGGAAAAAAACTTCTTGGCTCTATAACTAAGATTTTCTTGAAGGAATTCAGTGTCATTAAACCAACAGACTCTTTTCTCGTTTCCACTGAGAAAAACAACAAAAGCCACATAAAATAGCCAGCATTCAATCTTCCTCCCAAGTCTAACAGGGTGAAAGAGGTCATTTGGGAGAAAGAATAGGCACACATAGCCATTAAAAAATTATACAGCACAAGAGTCAAAGAACACAAGGCAAGCCGTGTACATTCACGATGTTAGCAACAGAACACAAGGATTAAAAGATGAAACATTATTATTCCTTTAGAAAGATGACAGAACAGATGCTGGTGTTCTGGAACAAGTACTCCATTTCCTGTGCCAGAAAGCCTGCACATAACAGGACAAACTATGAAAGAGCCAAGGTGAAAGTCGTTGTGAAGATCAAAAGGAGACGTGAACAAACCAGAAGACATAACCCTGCACTTCCTCCCTTCTGCCCCTGCAGTGAGATCCACAGACGAGACCTTGACCATCTCTGCCTGTGAAGCACACATTCAAAGAACTACCCATCTCCTTCTTGAAACCTCAACATTTAGGTCAAAGGGGATTTTTTTCCTCCACCAGCTCCTTTAGGCCTCTATCGGCGTACCACTGAACTGGAGATACAGACAAGATGATGGGTTCCCACAGCGCCTTATGCCTCATGACTTGAAACTTTATTTCCTTTTTTCATTCAGCTCCTCAAGCCAGCTTTTCTACACCTTCCAAGCAAATTTGCTCTTCTGACTATCTGCTCATGTCACTCTTGCCTCTGGGGTTCTCCAAGGCACAGCTCACTCGGCAACTGCATTCTCAATTTGGCCCAAATTCCAGTCACCCATCCCTTGGCGCCACCCCACCCCCAAATCACTAGGCTTTTTACCGTGTTTTCCAAAAACCATTACATTCCATATTTTTTCACCCTGAACTACTAGACAAGAAATTTCTAGAATTTACTCTGCTTAAATATTCAAATTCTAGGAGCTGGTTTATTCAAAGAATTTTTATATTATCTGCAAGCCAAAGGGTAAATGAGGTTTATACAGGTAGTGATGATTCTTTTATTAAATTAGAGGCCCCTAGAGGGTAGGGAAATATCTTGTCTCTAATATGTTACTTTTCTCCCAAATTAGGTTATTAATGCTTTTAATAATGAAGATGAAATTCCCCACAACACTGGTTTCATCCTTAAGACAAGAAAAAAGAAAGTGCAGGGGACAGGGAGAGACCACCTCATGCCTATTAAGCTGGTTGCTATCAAAAACAAAAACAACAACAAAACAGAAAATAACAAGTGTTGGCGAGGATGTGGAGAAAAGGGAACCCGTGGGTACCATTAGTGGCAATGGAAAATGGTGCAACCACTATGGAAAAGAGTGTGGAAAATCCTCAAATTTAAAATACAACTACCATATGATCCAGCAATCCCACTTCTGAGCATATATCCAAAAGCATTGAAAGCAGGGTCTCAAAGAGACATATGCAAACCCATGGTTATAGCAGCACTGTTAACAGACAAAAGGTGGAAGCAGCCCAAATGTCCACCGACAGATGAACAGATTAACAAGATGTGACATATACATAGAATGGAATATTATTCAGCCTTAAAAAGGAAATCCTGTCACATGCTACAATATGTATGAGCCTCAAGGACATTATGCTAAGTGAAAGAAGCCAGTCACAAAAAGACTGTAGGATTCCATTCATGAGGTATCTAAAGTTGTTCAAGTTATAGAAACAGAAAGTAGCATGGTGGTTGCTAAGGGCTGCAGGGAGGGGGGAAAGGAGTTGTTTGATGGGTATATATCAATAGTTTCAGTTTTTCAAGATGAAAGTCTTCTAGAGATCTGTTTCACAACAATGTGAATACACTTAACACTACTGAACTGTACACTTAAAAATGGTTAAGACGGTAAATGTTACTTTTTCTTATTGTGATAAACACGTAAGTGAACTCAACTTCATGTTTAAGTATTACCTGCTGAGTTCTGATGTTCTGTGTACTCACATCTAAAACCTGCCAATTCAATCCATTTGGTAAAACATCTTATTGAATCAATGTAAAATGAATAGCTCAAGCTAGTTTTTGCACTGGATTAACCAAGATCTCCATGTAGACAAGGTCTCAGGCATGTGAAGGTATGTTTCATACAGTATATGGCAATAAACAGATTATTAATAGCATCCCTAAGGTTAGGAACTCTGCCAAGTAGTGTAATACAAAGTACTGTAGGGTAAGCCTGAACCAAGATGGCAGAGTAGAAGGACGTGCTCTCATTCCCTCTTGCAAGAACACCAGAGTCACAACTAACTGCTGAAAAATCATCAACAGGAAGACACTGGAACTCACCAGAAAAGATACCCCACATCCAAAGAGAAAGAAGAAGCCACAATGAGATGGTAGGAGGAGTGCAATCACAGTAAAATCAAATCCCATATCTCCCGGGTGGGTGACTCACAGGCTGGAGAACACTTATACCACAGAAGTCCACCCACTGGAGTGAAGGTTCTGAGCCCCACCTCAGGCTTCTGAACCTGGGGGTCCGGAAATGGGAGGAGCACTTCCTAGAGAATCAGACTTTGAAGGCTAGCGGGATTTGATTGCAGGACTCTGACAGGACTGGGAGAAACAGAGACTCCACTCTTGGAGGGCACACACAAAGTAGTATGTGCATCAGGACCCTGGGGAAGGAGCACTGACCCCAGGGGAGACTGAACCAGACCTACCTGCTAGTGTTGGAGGGTGTCCTGCAGAGGTGGTGGGTGGCTGTGGCTCACCGTGAGGACAAGGACACTGGCAATAGAAGTTCTGGGAAGTACTCCTTGGTGTGAGCCCTCCCAGAGTCTGCCATTAGCCCCACCAAAGAGCACAGGTAGGCCACAGTATTGGGCTGCCTCAGGCCAAACAACCCACAGGGAGGTAACCCAGCCCCACCCATCAGCAGTCAAGCAGATTGAAGTTTTACTGAGCTCTGCCCACCTGGTGAAAAACTAAAAGCATTTCCTCTAAGATCAGGAACAAGACAAGGATGTCCACTTTCACCACTATTATTCAACATAGTTTTGGAAGTCCTAGCCATGGCAATCAGAGAAGAAAAAGAAATAAAAGGAATGCAAATTGGAAAAGAAGAAGTAAAACTGTCACTGTTTGCAGATGACATGATACTATACATAGAGAAACCTTAAGATACCACCAGAAAACTACTAGACCTAGTCAATGAATTTGGTAAAGTTGCAGGATACAAAATTAATGCACAGAAATCTCTTTCATTCCTATATACTAATGATGAAAAATCTGAAAGAGAAATTAAGGAAACACTCCCATTTAGCACTGCAACAAAAAGAATCAAATACCTAGGAGTAAACCTACCTAGGGAGACAAAAGACCTGTATGCAGCAAACTGTAAGACACTGAGAAAGAAATTAAAGATGATACCAACAGATGGAGAGATATACCATGTTTTTGGATTGGAAGAATCAATATTGTGAAAATGACTATACTACCCAAAGCAATCTACAGATTCAATGCAATCCCTACCAAATTACCAATGGCTTATTTTTTTTTTGTTTTTTTTTTTTTTTTTACAGAACTAGAGCAAAAAATCTTAAAATTTGTATGGAGACACAAAAGATGCCGTATAGCCAAAGCAGTCTTGAGGGAAAAAAGCGGAGCTGGAGGAATCAGACTCCCTGACTTCAGAGTATACTACAAAGCTACAGTGATGAAGACAGTATGGAACTGGCACAAAAACAAATATAGATCAATGGTACAAGATAGAAAGCCCAGAGATAAACCCATGCACCTATAGTCAACTAATCTATGACAAAGGAGGCAAGGATATACAATGGAGAAAAGACAGTCTCGTCAATAAGTGGTGCTGGGAAAACTGGACAGCTACATGTAAAAGAATGAAATTACAACACTCCCTAACACCATACACAAAAATATCCTCAGAATTAGAGATCTAAATGTGAGACTGGACACTCTAAACCTCTTAGAGGAAAACATAGGAAGAACGCTGTTTGACGTAAATCACAGCAAGGTCTTTTTTGACCCACCTCCTAGAGTAATGGAAATAAAAACAAAAATAAACAAATGGGACCTAATGAAACTTCAAAGCTTTTGCACAGCAAAGGAAACCATAAATAAGACGAAAAGACAACCCTCAGAATAGGAGACAATATTTGCAAATGAATCAATAGACAAAGGATTCATCTCCAAAATATATAAACAGCTCATGCAGCTCGATATTAAAAAAACAACCCAATCCAAAAATGGGCAGAAGACCTAACTAGACATTTCTCCAAAGACGACATACAGATGGCCAAGAAGCACATGAAAAGCTGCTCAACATCACTAATCATTAGAGAAATGCAAATCAGAACTACAATGAGGTATCACCTCACACCAGTTAGAATGGACATCATCAGAAAATCTACAAACAACAAATGCTGGAGAAGGTGTGGAGAAAAGGAAACCCTCTTGCACTGTTGCTGGGAATGTAAATTGATACAGCCACTATGGAGAAGAGTATGGAGGTTCCTTAAAAAACTAAAAATAGAATTACCATATGATCCAGCAATCCCACTACTGGGCATATACCCAGAGAAAACCATAATTCAAAAAGACACATGCACCCCAACGTTCATTGCAGCACTATTTACAATAGCCAGGTCATTGAAGCAACCTAAATGCCCATCGACAGACAAATGGATAAAGAAGATGTGGTAGATATATACAATGGAATATTACTCAGCCATAAAAAAGAACGAAATTGGGTCATTTGTTGAGATGTGGTGGATCTAGAGACTGTCATACAGAGTGAAGTAAGTCAGAAAGAGAAAAACAAATATCGTATATTAACGCATATATGTGGAACCTAGCAAAATGGTACAGATGAACCGGTTTGCAGGGCAGAAATTGAGACACAGATGTAGAGAACAAAGGCATGGACACCAAGGGGGGAAAGCAGCAGGGTGGTGGGAGTGGTGGTGGGATGAATTAGGCGATTGGGATTGACATGTATACACTGATGTGTATAAAACTGATGACTAATAAGAACCTGCTGTGTAAGAAAAGAACAAAAAGAAGAAGATTCATATGCACAGGGAACCCACCCATCTGAGGGAGGAAGCCCAGTGGAGGCCATCAGAGTCTGATCAAGGGAAGAGGAGCCAAAGGGACCACGGAGGTGGTGAGCCAGTGAGCCCACGGCTCCAGCTGGGGGGTGCACACCCACGTGGGTCCAGCAGAGTCTGGAGCGAGACTCAGAGGGCTGTGGTAGGAATGCTTATTCAGCTAAAAGCAGGGCCACAGAGGAGGTAAAATTAAAAAGTGGAACTGCCTCTCTAAACCTAAGTGTGACCCAAGGAATGGCTGGGGGAGAGGGGGAAGTGAAGAGGATCCTGAGAGTAGGAGATGTGCTATTTTAGGGATCGCAGTAGCCCAGAGGGAGGCTAGCCACAGCAGATGCAATGTCAAAACATTCAGAGGAAAGATAAACAGAATCCCACAAAGGCTCTCAAATAGCAGTCCTTAACCTTTTTTGGGTCTCTGACCCTTTTGAAAATATGACGAGAAGTACAAATTCTCTTCTTGGAAAGAAAGCATAAATGTACTCATGAGGGACTTTTATGGCTAAGAATCTCTGTTCCTTAACATAGTGTTGTAAGTCAATTATATCTAAATTATAGTTAGATAGATAGGCACTTGCCATTTTATATATATATATA
>NW_020174013.1:3732761-3815311 GCF_003031525.2 Neophocaena asiaeorientalis asiaeorientalis | reverse complement strand
ATATATATAATATGTATATAAAAACTGGAATGAAATGCAAAAAAAGAAGTACTGTAGGGATAGAGGGAGTCCCATTTTCCCTTCCCTGCGAAGCAGGAACAGAGCTTTCTTCCTATGGTATTTAGGAATCTAAGCTGGGAGTAGGGAATAGAGGCTGTAAGCTTTAATAAATGAAATAGGGCTTCCCTGGTGGCGCAGTGGTTAAGAATCCGCCTGTCAATGCAGGGGACACGGGTTCAAGCCCTGGTCCGGGAAGATCCCACATGCCGCGGAGCAACTGAGCCCATGTGCCACAACTACTGAGCCTGCACTCTAGAGCCCACGAGCCACAACTACTGAAGCCCGCGCACACCTAGAGCCTGTGCTCTGTAACAAGAGAAGCCACTGCAATGAGAAGCCTGCGCACCGCAACGAAGAGTAGCCCCCGCTCGCCACAACTAGAGAAAAGCCTGAATGCAGCAACGAAGACACAACGCAGACAAAAATAATAAATAAATTTATATTAAAAATAAAAAAATAAATAAGGTAGATGGTCTGAGAGGCACTATCCAGAAATGAGAATCCAAACAGAATATTCATTTCAGGAGGAAGGAAAAAGAGAAGTAGAGTCCAAAGAAGACAAAATAGATGAAAGAGATCTGAAGTCTACTTTGACCTCGCTTCCTAGGCCAAATGGCCATATTTTATGCTCTATTAAAACCACAAATTCTTCATAGCATTTCTCTCAATGACAATTATAGTATCTTAAGTGTAATTACTTGACTTGAACTCAATAGCCTAGTTATGTATGCCCTTACCGGAAGGGAGAAGAGTGATGCCACCTTGTGAATCATATCTCAGACCAAGAAATCATCCAGGATAAGTCATCATGGTGGGTACCTCTAACACCTGTGTACTCTGCCCAACCCACGGCCCCCCATTTAGTCATGGGAACAGAGCTCACCTACCCACTTGAGAGTCCTTTAAATTTCCACTTGGGAGACTGAAATCAGAGGGGTAAAATGGGACATTAAGCGGGAATTGTTGATTTGTATTTTGTCAGGGCTGCTTTTAACCATTTAACAACTGCCCTGGAAAAAGGAGAAACCAAAAACGTCACACCTTTGTGGCGATGGGAAATCAGGACAGACAGGCTCTTGTTAGAAGAATTTATTTCTTGATTTGGTTTCATCATCTTTGCTTCTTTCATAAAAATTTGAACACTGCTGAAGATTCATGAATTGGGCTATTTTTATGCTGCTTTAATATAGGACATTATACTTCAGAAATGGGAGGGGGATTAGTTTTTCAACCACATTAAACAGTATAAGCCTGTTCCATATAAGCTCAACAAGTGTCAATATATGTTTTCTTTCCTAAGAAACCACCAAAAGCAACATTTATCCCAGTATGAAGAGTTTAGTTACAAATCAGTTTGCCTAGGTTTGAACCCCAGCTTTACTACTTCCTTGCTATGTGGTTCTAAGAAAATTACTTAAGCTCTCTGTACCTTCATTTTCTCATCCATGGGATGGGTATAATACTACTATCTACCTCATGGGACTGTTGTAAGGATTAAATGCGTCGATATACGTAAATGCCTAGACCAGCACTTGGTATGTAAGAAGTGCTATATAAATGTTAACCCTCATTTCCTAATATTCCCCCAGCTGGTTAAAGCTGGTTTCGTTTAAAATCTTACTACTTTGCAACAGCATGACCTACCCTCCGTAAAATGAAGCATACTCATCCAAAAATGTTGAAAACCCCGTGTTCCCTTCCGAGTTTGGTGCAGATTCACTGAGATGACCCATGAAAACCTTGTGCCTGGGACCTGGTCCATGGTAACCGCTCAGCCTTCATTTGAGCATTCATACAGTCAATTCACAACTTTTGAAGGCGTTCTACTTAAGGCACATGGGAAAGAGTCTCTTGTCCTCATACTTATTCCCTTTTACTGAATAAAAGTACATTTACAATCATGATGTGGGAGTAGTGCTGGAAGAGTGGACAGCACAGATAGAGCATGGGCAGAGCACAGAGGAGGAAAGAAACCTCCGGAAAAGGCTTCACGGAGGAGCTGGGATCTGAACTGAACTTTAAAGAATGGGTAAGACTCAGAGAGGGAGAAACGACAGGGGTGGAGGGGTAGCTGCATTTCCTGGGCGAGGACATTGAGCCTGAGAGAACAAAATTCACTTGCTCCAGGGCCCCCAGGGAGCAGGTGGCAGTGCCCAGGCCTGAATCCAGGCAGGTGGGATCATAGCCCACGCTCCCCCACCAGTTTCTCCAGGAATCTTCACGTCTCTTTCAGGGTAAGATTTAGCAGACAAAATGTTTTCAACGTTAGATAATTCAGATAAAACTAAAGAAAACTTTCTGGCCCAGTTAACATCCTCTCTCCCATGGTTATAAGCCCTCTAGCTGATCTTTCCTTGACGGACGTGAGCCTCCGTCACACCCCAACCCTGGGAGGGCCCAAGGGGTTAAATTTAAAAATCACATGGAGGGACTTCCCTGGTGGCGCAGTGGTTAAGAATCTGCCTGCCAATGCAGGCAGGACACAGGTTTGAGCCCTGGTCCGGGAAGATCCCACATGCCGCGGAGCAACTAAGCCCATGTGCCGTAACTACTGAGCCTGCGCTCTAGAGCCCACGAGCCACAACTACTGAGCCCGCGAGCCACACCTACTGAAGCCTGCGCACCTAGAGCCCGTGCTCCGCAACGAGAGGCCACCGCCGTAAGAAGCCTGCCCACCACAACGAAGAGTAGCCCCTGCTCGCTGCAACTAGAAAGCCCACACGCAGCAACGAAGACTCAATGCAGCCAAAAATAAATAAATAAATATGTAAATAAAAGTAAAATCACATTGCATTTTGGGGAACAAGAGGCCTGCGACTTTAACCTTGGCACTCTCTCCACATTGCAGATGTTTATGGAGCTGCTCCTTATGGAGAGGGTCAAGCCTCTCAGAAGGGCTGCAAGTGTGACAGGATGGCACTAACTTTGAGTGACCCTGGGAGATTTATTTCATCTTGAGTTTTTCCTCCCCAAGTGGGAATGGTGATATTGACTATATATTCCTCACACAGTGACCAAGGCCCAGGCCTATGAATATTTCTATTTATCTCAGGGAGGCCCTGAAATCTTTAAGGAAAAACAATCTGGAGCTCTATGATATTTATTGGATGCCCATGATCCAGTGGGGACCCACTGGTCACCAATGGCAGTGACACTTCAGTAGCTCGCTATAAACCAAGTTAACTACCCAGGGTAATGGCCTGTCCTCTGCTGCCCACCAGGGGTCACATTCATTTATCTTCCATTGATTCTAGTTTTCTTCTCAGAGTCTCTTTCAAGTTATGGGTCATAGAAGACCTTGACTGACACCAGGTGCAATTAGATTTGCCAGAAGGTAAGAATTCAGAGATAGTGAAATGGATTATTCCAGAGCTACATATTACAGAGAAGATGGAAAACCAAGATGGAGGAAGCTAATGGGAACGTATCTCCAGGGAGGGATGGGGAACCAGAAGGAGTCTCCCTCCATAACGTCTGTTAGTATCAGTAACTCCCACTGATGGGCCATTTCTGAGATGCTGGGCACTGCAGCCACATGCTTTGCATACCCCAGTCATTCCACACAAGAACGCCGGAAAATACATTATTGCTTAGATTTTACAGTTCAAGAAACTGAAGCTGAGCGTAGTTAGGGAACTTGTCCAGAGTCACAGAGCTACCAAGTGGCAGATCTGGCATTGAAAACAGCTCTGATTCTGATCCTGTGACTGGTCCCCTGGAGACCCAGCCACTCTGGAAGCAGGAAAGGGGGATGGAAGGGACTGATGATAGCTAAGTAGGCATCTCCTAGGCCTCAACTGTTACAACGTTTGTTTATGAGATGAAGTTAGTCATCAGGACACATAGAGCTGAAGGTGATGACTCAACCATTAGAGGAACTATTGTAGAAGAGGCTTTAGCATGAGATAGACTCAGGGTCTATCTAGACACAAATTATATGGCTTCTCTGAGCTTTTCTAAATTCCCTCCTGTAAAAGTAGAGCTAACACCACCTGGTTCAGAAAGGTGGTTATGAAACTGAGTTACTTAACATACATTAAGTCATCTAGAGCACAGTCAATGCTCAAGAAATGCTAATTCCCCCAATCCCTCCTCATAGCCCCATGACTCCCTTCTCTGTCTCCCAGTTTTGTAAGAGATGAGCATACAGCCCAACAGAATAAGCTCAGTCAACCAAATGTGTAACCTTGCCAGGGCCTGGGTTTCTCTTTTGCAATTTCTTTTTCTGACATTTTATAACTGACTGAAGAAACAAACGTTTTGAATAAAAAGCTACCCTTAGCCAATCTATTGCCTTTTTGTCACTCCCTTTTCTATACAAACCTCACATGTGAGAAACAAAATGTACTTGATAATATGCTTTCAAATATAATTTCCTTCCTTCCATCTTCCCTGTGGGCACAGCTCCCAGAGAAAGTCTTCATACTTCACACACACACACAAAAATCACTGACTTTATTAAGAGTTTAGTTCTGGCTAGCCTTTCTTGGTCCCAAAAGACCTGACTGTTGTAGATTTTCCCAAAAAAATACCCGAAAGGAGAATGACAATGGAAAAACAAACCTCCACAGGCAGGCTGTAAATCTTATTACTGTTTAAGGCATTATGTTTATGACTTGCCACACTTGATAAACAAAGATGCAACTTTAAGAAATACGTGTGACAAAGAAATGTTAATTATGTGATGTGATGCCAGTGTTAGGTAATGGTATGATGGTCATTTTGTAATATATAAATGTATAAATCAACATGCTATATACCTTAAACGTATAGTGTTATGTCAGTTGTATCTCAATAACACTGGGGAAAAAATAATACATGTGACCCAATAGTTACAACCAAATGCTTTGAATTACGTTGTCCAACACAACAAAACCCATTTTCTGATTTGTATGAGATTGATTATGGTTTACTTTTTGGTATTTTTATATTACTTGGAAATGCCCAAGTACTTTTTTTTTTTTAAACTATTCAACAAATTCCTCTCACACGCTCATGCTTCTAGCCAATCCTACCATCCTTTTAACAATACAATTTAATGGTATACCACTGATACCTGGAAAGGATTCTAGCCCCTGGAAGGCAGATGCCACGTAATTCATTTTGGTTCCTGGTTCAGGGTAGCACATAATGGATGCTCAGTAAGTATTTAAAGTCAATTGAACTACATCTTATTCATCTCTTGGATGTCAAATAGAGCCTGAACTATTACCAGGTATCTAGGTTATTTATACCCTTGGTTATTTTCTTGAGTTGGTGGATTGTTAACTTCTTTAAGGCAGGCATGGCACTTTACATGGGAGAACACTGTGTACAACAAAGCATTCCCTGCATATTCAATTAAGTGGGAATTAAGTTGAACATTCCATGTAATGAACAATTAGTGGGCTGGAGAAAACAGCTTGGGTCCTACTCTACCACTCTTATGCAAAACAAGTAGTTGATGTTAATTCTTATAGCAGAGAGATCAAGGAAGGATTCACTTAAAGTGTGAAAATGTCATTGCCCACTTTGATAAGGACATGAGGTTCTCCTAGTTGTAAAAAGGCTCTTATTTTGTGAATATTGTACTACATGAGACTAAACAATGTAGTACTTCAGCAGAGCAAAAAAGGACCTAGATTTAAAGTGGGAAATACCTCTACTCTAGATCAGTTGTTCCCAATGGGGGGGGGGGCAATTTTGCTCCCAGAGGACACGTTGCAACATTCGGAGATATATGACGGTCACAACTTGGGACAGAGGACAGTTTACAACTGGCATCTAGTGGGATAGAGGCCAGGGACGCTGCCAAACAGCCTACAATGCACAGAATAGTCCGCCACCACAAAGAGTTCTCCACCCCAAAGTGTTAATAGAGCCGAGGCTGAAAAACCCTGTTCTAAACCAAGCTCTACCACTTGCTGCTTGTGTGACCTTGACTTCGATGAAGTGACTTTCCTTAACTGTGATGTGGAACATGGAATTCCTTCCCTGTCTAGCTTGTAAGTGTTGTGAAGACCCAACACGGTAAAAAAAAAAAAGTGGTATTTGATCAACTAAGTACCTATATAAATATGTTAGCATTAAAGCATGTTTAAGAAAGCATAAAGGTTGCTAAGTCACGGGTAGCCTCGGCCAGCCAATGCACCTGACAATGAGCAGCCCCAAGGGGTCAGGCCAAGGACATAGCTTCAAACACAGCTCTCCAGCAAGAAGGCCAGTTTTCCCTAGGATCCCAGGTCTACCTCAGAGCAGGCCTTAACCCCCAAGGCTATTCTAGAACAAATAGAATCCCTCAGAAAGCATCTAAGAGATGACTGGGAGAGCCACTAGGGAAGGATACCTGGTTCCCTCCACCAGACCCCAAGGCAGTGACCAGCTAGCCTATCCCAAGACAGACTTCCAACTAGAGACAATCAGGAAAGCCAAATCTGTCTGTATTCCAGTGGAAGTTCCTAAAATACAGAAACATTTATCGACTGAAAATCATTTGTCAAAGACATTCTACCAAAACTTGTTGATCTCAGACCCTGCAGTTTATGGATTAGTGATGAGTCCAGGCACAGCCCAAACTCTTATAGAAACGGGGGCAAAGTAGTTCAGAAAAGCAGTTAGTATCAAACATGTAAGATGGCCAGTTCTTTCTCAGCTGATGAAAACTCTGGCAGAGAAGTCGCTCTAAGCCTTTCTTTTTCTTCGTAGGCGATCCTTGGAGAAGAAGAAATTTTCTAGAACTGTCTTCACAAATCATAAGCTTACTTGATGGCGGGTGGGGAGAGTATAGGTATACCTCAAAGTTCAAATCATGTTTAATTTATTGTAAATCCTTGAAATTTAGGACATTTAGCGGCATGCCCCCAGAGCTGATGAACTGTGCATAAAATGCTAAGATTTTTCTTTGAGGTGTAGCACTAGTATTAGTTCAGTCAGCCTGCATCAATCATCTCCTGTAATTGAGTAACACAGAGTAAACCTCTATGGTTAGGTTCATAAAACAGATGTTAAAAGAATTAAGCTATGTGTGGATACAAATCTTAAAGAACTTAACATGGGAAAAAACAAAGTATAAATCATAGGTATGTGTCCCTTTTTTTTTTTTGTCACTTTAAATAAGTAGTCTTCAGTGTGAAATTCAGAGTTAAGGAAAGTTTTCCAAATATGTATGGCCATGAATTATAAGGCATGAGGAAGGCATTATTTTCCAAAGCTTAGGAAACAAAATGTTAGTGATTGTGGTATATTACTGTTGGTCCTAGTAAGATTTCTTTTCCTTTCAGAAAACTTATTAAAAGATCTGAGAATGAAAAATGTCGGTTTTTCCTACATTCTGCGTGTAAAAACACACTAAATCCTCACTTTATTGAAATGTGCTTATTTCTTTCTCCTTAAATGATCCCTGGATTTGGAGCCATAAGAAAAGATCAATGGCTGATGGGATCTTCTCAAGCACCCAAGTGAAAAGCACTGTTGAGGGCTCTCAAAAATACATCAGATCTCATGAGGTTCCTGCCCTCTCTTTTTTTTGGGGGGGGAGGGGAAGGCTTAAATTTTCAGGTTTAATGAGGAAAATGAGAGAAAATGAAAAACATGATCATACAGAGATTAATGTGTTCGATATACCATCATAAGAGATTTTATAAAGCAGAGTACGATTACTTATTCCATACGTAGTGTAAACTAAGGGCTATTAGAGTAATTACTGTGAATGGGAAAAACCTAGGAAGGCATCACTGAGCGAGAGATCAGAATTTTTCCGAAGATGAATAGGATCATGACAGTCAGAATAAAAAGGGAAGGTATCAATATTTCCTTGTGCCAAACAAAATGCAAAAGAGAAAAAGTGAACAATTTGGCTGGGTTGAACAATTTGACTGGACAGAGAATGAAGGTAAGTCACTGGAAGGAAGACAGAAAAACAAAAACACATACACACACAGAAAAAGGAGGAAGGGAGAGAGAAAGAAAACCCTCCTTGATGACCCAGTCCCGACACAAATGGCATAATCAAGACAGTATTTTTAATAAGATTAATTTAGTAGTAAAACATATAGTGCATCAGAAAAGGAAAAGCCAAGACTTAGATGGACCAAGGCCAAAGAGGAGGTATCCAGCAGTTCTTCCAAAGTTCAATTCCTTTAGCTATCCAAAGCTACGTTTAGTAAGAATGACATAATACCAATTTTGACTCACCTACTAAAAGGATCGTTCATGTAAAAATAGCTGTCAATTACTTAACTATGTTTTCTGCATGCCAATCGATATTATTAAAAATGAATCCTCTTGTGGGTTCTACCACTCCAATTAAAACATTGCTCAGTGAAAACCATGGACCACAGACTATCACAAAGGCTTGATTCAATTATCTTATAATGGCTAAATGACAGAAATACTGTTCAAATTATGAAGCCCAACAGTCCTACTGGTTCCTACCCATCAAGAACATTGTGCTAAATTCTAGGGACCATATTTTAGAAGGACATTGGTTAACTCACCCGAATTGTCCAGAGTAGGGCAACCAAGTTGGTAAAGAATCTGAATATAAAGCCAAAGAACGATGGAAGGAACATTTCACATTCCTTACCAACCTGGTTGTCCCATTCTGAATTATTACATAATGCGTAAAATATATATTTTGCTTTCCCCACAATACACGAGAAATGAGAAGCAGAGTGACTTTCACCAAGAGTTGAAGAACCATCCATAAAAGCATTCTTCTGTACTACTCTGGATGTCAGACCATAAGCAGTAGATTGAAAACACAGTGGAGTAAATTTGGAGGAATATAAGAAAATTCAGACAACCAAATATAACCATTTGACAACAGAGCAGACCTCCTCAGCGTATAGTGACCTTTCCAACACCAGAAGTTGCAATCAGAAGCCAAACCACCATCTGTCAAGGAGGCTACGAGAGTGATTCTTCAATTTGGTGGGAAATCTAGGATTTAATACAACCCTTCCATCTCCATCCTAGAATTCTCTCCTCTCCTGAGAATCATTTTGTTTGTTTACCAGGAACTGAAACCTACTCAAACCAGCTTAAACAAAGGGCAAGTTTTACTAGAAGGCCCTAGGGATGTCTTCTTGCCAAAAGGCAAGAAGAGTAGTTGGGCCATAGAAGGGACTAGAAACAGGGACAGAAGATGATCAGGATCCAGGAAGCAATCTGTTTCTTAGTGTCTCCCTCCCCACCCTCCTCTCCTCGTCTTCTTCCCTCCCCCGATTTATATATGTATATAAATATGTATGTATACCTGTGTGTGTGTATATATACATCTCAACATTCAGATGGCAGCAATACTTCCCATATATATGTGAAAGTCTCATTTGGATCCTCAGAACAACTATAAAGGTCTGCAGAGTGTATTATCACCTTCACTTAATTTTGAATCAGCTTTATAATCTATGAAATGAAGTCTACCAGTCTTAATGAATGGCCTTAATGAATGGCCTAACTGGGCCTACATCCGGAAAGTCCAGAGTCTTTTCAACTGCTCCTGCCACACCATATGCTGCCTCCCTTGATCTTTATTTTTTATTTTTTAATAAGTTGGTAGACTCAAGTAAGAATTACTTCACAGCCCAGTGAGTAACAATCTACTGCCTCTTACACACCTTTCTACAACATGCTGCTTTCAATTATTACATTAAATTGAACTTGGCTTTGAAAATATTCAAAGAATATTATAGACAAGCACAGATATACAACTGCAGTTCTTTCTGCCTGGGTCTCTCCAACCGCCCCCCCGCCCAAGATACATCTCTTCACCATCTCCCCCACTAGGATATAAGCTCCATGAGGGAAGTGCCTAGATGCTGTGTACACCTGATGCAGTGTAGCTGCATGATATATATTTGTTGAATGAATAAATAAACCCATCTCTCTGTTAGAGTCTGTGGACTTCCAGGAATTCTGGATCTCTTTCCAATAAAAGGAATAATTTTCCTGCAGCCTCTGCTTAGTTTTGCTTTGGAGAAACTTTATCCAACCCACGAAGCTGAATACAACCTTGAGCAAGAGAAGTAGGTGGAATAATTTTCCAAGAACAAATAGGTCTCCTCTGAAAACTGCCTAACCCAATAGAAAAAAATGAGGGAGAAAAAGGAAATAACAGACCCACATTAAGAACCGCAGACAAAGACCCATGAATGCTTTGACTGAGACATCAAAAGGGGACAAAGTAGTGATGAGTGGAGCTACTCAGAGAAGAGACTGAGAATGTGGGGCACTAGCACCCAGAGCAAAAGGAGGACTGCAGTGGGTCAGGTAGGGATAGATCAGCTGCCATCTGATTACATTGAGAACCTGACTTAGAATTCTTCTTGCAAGTGAAGAAAACCCAAATCCAAGGCAACTACAAAGTCCAGGGTACTGGTTTCCAGGACAGCTTTGAGCAGGGCTCAAGTCATGTGACCAAGACCCAATTTCGCTCCTTCCACCTCCCTGCCTTTTTCTGCCTTTATGCTATCTTCAGATAGTCTTTCACCCTGGGGCTGCAAGAGATGGCAGCATCTCTAGCCTACCTCCTTCCAACTTCAAGTTTAGCAAAAGAAAGAGTGAATGTGCTTCAGTGAAGGCACAAACCCATGTCCTGGAATTGAGTCTCATTAACTCTGATTGGCCAGACCTGGGTCAGACTCCATCTCTAACCCAACCACTTTGGCTAGCAGAATGGCATGTTTTGATGGACTTGTGCCTAGGTCTCACACTCCATTATTAAAATCAATTATGGAGTCAACTTCTCTTGGAACACAAACTAAGAGTATGGAGAGGGAGGACTGCCCTGATGGACTATCAGGGTATATTTTTCCTAAGATGAAGTAGATGCTAGAGGCAAAAGAACAACTAGTGTTTACCCCATTTTCCAACTCAGCTCAAGTGTGGCTTTAACCTAGTTGGCCAAGGATATGCTTTGATTCTGCATTTTCAGAATCTCTCCAAACATCGGAGGCGACAAATTTGGGAGGTAGACAAACGTGAATTAACATCTGGCTCCAACTTATATTCGCTATGTGATCTATAGCAAGTTAGTTAACCTCACTGATCATTTTCTTATGTATAAGATAGGGATAATTTGTCCTCGTAGAATTATTAGAAGGACTTAAATTGTGTAGGTAAATTTCTTGGCTCAGGGATGACTGACTAGTGAATCCCAAACTGGATAGCTACGATGAAGATAAGCATGACGGTATTTAGAGTTGCACTACTGCCAGAAGGACTTACTTATTAACCTATTTCTCTATTTTGCTATGCTCAGCATACTCAAGGAGACATCGTTCACCTGAAGAAGGTGCCGTGGCCATCCTAACCCATGTGTTCTACCTTTCTTTGATCTACCACCTCAGTTCTATGGGGCTAAGATTTCATTAGCCTTAATTTTTTTTTTTTTTTTTTGTGGTACGCGGGCCTCTCACTGTTGTGGCCTCTCCCGTTGCGGAGCACAGGCTCTGGACGCGCAGGCTCAGCGGCCATGGCTCACGGGCCCAGCCGCTCCGCGGCATGTGGGATCTTCCCGGACCTGGGCATGAACCCATGTCCCCTGCATCGGCAGGCGGACTCTCAACCACTGCGCCACCAGGGAAGCCCCATTAGTCTTAATTTTTGACATCTTAATATATGTTAAAGCAAAAAGAATAGTTTCTCTCTCCCACGAAATAAAAGATTCACTAGTTCTACCTTTAAAAAGACAGAACTTCATTACTGTAAAAAGAAAAATACCAAATCCCTTTGGAAAGCTGACCAAACACTGAGAAGCACGTTTTGCCTCTGTGTCACACTTTCTGCATCTGTAATTTTGGCATACTCTACAAAAATCCCTTTTCTTGGGCAATAGAAACAGTTTATCACCCCCTGTTGCTAGGGCGTAATGAAGCTAGTTCATCGACAGAAACGAGCAAATTCTCTCAACGTCTCTCAGCAGCTTCCCCAGATTGAGGAAAATGGAGCTTCCATCTTGAATAGAGAAAACCTTCGTTTCTGTTTTACTTTGAACATGCCGCCTAAACTTCAGGCTCTCAGTGACAGTGGGAAGGACTTACTTGGACCATTAGATGGAAGGCAGTATTTCTCTGTACATTTTAATGGTCTGTATTTCTAATGCTTTCTCTATGTCCTTTCCTTGCCTTTCACTATGACTAGCAAATCCTCAGAAGGCCTCTTGGCACTATCCGTAATTCAGCTTGTCCTCATCCAATTTGATTCTACTTTAGAATAAATAATAGCTCATTATGGTCACTCTTGTCACACAGTGAACACCTCTGACATCAGAGGAGAAACTCAGTTTTATCATCTGGGTCATAATCTGAAGTATTCTTTTTTTTCTTCTTCTTCTTTTTTTTCCCCTGCGGTATGCGGGCCTCTCACTGCTGTGGCCTCTCCCTTTGCGGAGCACAGGCTCCAGACACGCAGGCTCAGCGACCATGGCTCACGGGCCCAGCCGCTCTGCGGCATGTGGGATCTTCCCCAACTGGGGCACGAACCCGTGTCCCCTGCATCGGCAGGAGGACTCTCAACCACCACGCCACCAAGGAAGCCCTGAAGTATTCTTAATACATACTTTTTTTGGTATTAAATTTTTGTACAAGAATTTACCACCTTTTTCCATGGGACATTTTTTTAAGTCTGGTTCTCTAACATCTTCTACAAGGAGGTAGGCCACTACAGTAGGCCTTCTACAGTAGGTCACTCAAATAACATTAATTACAGCCTTCAGATTTACTTTGGGAAATGTTAGAGGGCAAGAAGAATTTTGTAGAGTATGTACACTCAAAAGAAAACTTCATATCGTATGATTCCTTGACAGCATTCAAGATAGTTTTTCCTCATCATTGTGCTCAGGAGGTACGAGCGTCCCACAGGCGAAAGTTTAAAAACAAAACAAAACACCAATGGGACTAATGACAGCTCATCATGTGTTGTCATGAGGTGGCTAAACCCAGCACACATTCTTTGCTAGTAAAAGAATCCTTGCATGAAAGAATATACAATGGAGAAAAGACAGCCTCTTCAATAAGTGGTGCTGGGAAAACTGGACAGCTACATGTAAAAGAATGAAATTACAACACTCCCTAACACCATACACAAAAATAAACTCAAAATGGATTAAAGACCTAAATGTAAGGCCAGACATTATAAAACTTAGAGGAAAACATAGGCAGAACATTCTATGACCTACATCACAGCAAGAGCCTTTTTGACCCACCTCCTAGAGAAATGGAAATAAAAATAAACAGATGGGACCTAATGAAACTTAGGTTTTCAATGAAACTTAGGTTTCATTAAAAGGTTTTGCACAGCAAAGGAAACCATAAACAAGATGAAAGACTACTCTGAGAATGGGAGATAATATCTGCAAACAAAGCAACTGACAAAGGATTAATCTCCAAAATTTACAAGCAGCTCAATATCAAAAAAACAAACAACCCAATCCAAAAGTGGGCAGACGACCTCAATAGATACTTCTCCAAAGGAGATATACAGATTGCCAACAAACACATGAAAGGATGCTCAACATCACTAATCATTAGAGAAATGCAAGTCAAAACTACAATGAGATATCACCTCACACCGGTCAGAATGGCCATCATGAAAAAATCTACAAACAACAAATGTTGGAGAGGGTGTGTAGAAAAGGGAACCCTCCTGCACTGTTGGTGGGAATGTAAATTGATAAAGCCACTATGGAGAACAGTATGGAGGCTCCTTAAAAAACTAAAAATAGAATTACCATATGATCCAGCAATCCCACTACTGGGCATATACCCAGAGAAAACCATAATTCAAAAAGAGTCATGTACCAAAATGTTCATTGCAGCTCTATTTACAATAGCCCAGAGATGGAAACAACCTAAGTGTCCATCAACAGATGAATGGATAAAGAAGATGTGGCACATATATACAATGGAATATTACCCAGCCATAAAAAGAAACGAAACTGAGTTATTTGTCGTGAGGTGGATGGACCTAGAGTCTGTCATACAGAGTAAAGTAAGTCAAAAAGAGAAAAACAAATACTGTATGCTAACACATATATATGGAATCTAAAAAAATATATATGGTTCTGAAGAACCTAGGGGCAGGACAGGAATAAAGATGCAGACATAGAGAATGGACTTGAGGACACAGGGAGGGGCGAGGGTAAGCTGGGACGAAGTGAGGAGTGGCATAGACATATATACACTACCAAATGTAAAATAGATAGCACATGGGTAGCAGCCACGTAGCACAGGGAGATCAGCTCGGTGCTTTGTGTCCACCTAGAGGGGTAGAATAGGGAGGGTCAGAGGGAGACGCAAGAGGGAGGAGATATGGGGATATATGTATACATATAGTGGATTCACTGTGTTATACAGCAGAAACTAACACCATTGTAAAGAAATTATACTCCAATAAAGATGTTAAAAAATAAAATAATTTAAAAAAAAGAATCCTTGCCTGAGATATTCACTTTATTAAACCTATCTGTACAACAACTGTAAAAACATAGGGTTTTGATATTTTCTTCTCTTTAACATAAATAAAACTTCTAGAAGAAAAACTTCCAGGCTACAGTCTCCTGGATTAATGAAGCCAGAACAGAGCATTTTCTTCCTTGATCATGAAAATGAAAATTCTTAAGTTAAATCTTACTAACCAGGCGATCTGACAACACTAACACCCCCGTTCTTCAACAACAGCTTGTTTCCCTGGAAGACATCTGCTTTTAAGATATTAAGAAATGTGCTGTTTAAAAATCAAATCCTATTTATGAACGCTACTTTTATTTCTCCCACTCAAATTTCACCTTTCTATTTTCAAAAGACAAAGATATGTTTTAACTTCTTGGGATTTTATATCATCTTCCTTTCAGCCTTACAGTCACTATTCTTTTATAGAACTTCTTAGGACTCCAATGCTTGCTGGAATTTGAAGTTAACCTAAGTCCTGGGATATTAAACAAGGCTTCAGTCTACGTCAGAGAACATACTCCCAATTCACCCGTTAGCGTTCCGGGTGAGGGGAGAGGATGGTGGTAAAGTCAGTAGCTACACAAGACTCCCCCTTCTCTCTCCACACTACGTGCTAGCTTTCTTCCCAGCACATCCTTGCTTGCGCCATCCTCATGGAGCTTACAGAAAAGAAGAGAAGCCCCTTCACTCACATTGCTCTGGGCTCTGCCAGTCACTCGTCTAGTCTTGGCCATGACTTGTCATCCAAAGTCATACACTGGTTCTCCTCCTTCTTGGGCCCAGCCTGGCATCTAGAGCTCTCTTTCTCTGAAAGAGGTTCCCTTGCTTCCCCTTCCCCTTTAGTACCACCGCTGTGTTCTTTATGCCTTGGGCTTGCCACCCCAAGCTGGCTGCACGATGCTTAATGTATTGGCTCTCTGCTGCTTAGCAGACACACCAGTGATATCATTTTTCATTTGATGGTCTGATAATGAACCACTAAGGAGAAACTAAAGTAATCAACATGGAGATGTTATTAAGTTACTGGCAAAGCAAGAGGCAGACCACTTATACTCCAGCCCACCTGTTTTACCACTAGGGGTGGAATGAAAACTCCACCCCCACCAGGCCTGAACAGTGAAGCAGAAAAGAACAGAACCTTCTTGGGTAACCAGCCTCTCTGTGGCTCACCAGACCAGACGACTTCCAGTTCTCCAGGCCCCTGAGTCCCAAGGACGGGAACCCTCGGAGCATTTTCTCAGAAGGCAAGACTCCACGAAGACCCAGGAGCAAGAAAGGCAGGTGGGGTCAGAAGATGGGGCCCTCTGCTCTGTGAGACCTGGGCCATCTCTATAGGATACATCCTCTGATTAGGCCCATTTTGAAGAGAACTCTGGCGCTTCAGGAAGTGAACTTTGCCAAGATCGCACGGCTAATAAGTGAAGAGCTCAAACCCAATCTGCCCAACTCCAGAACCTCTACTCTTGATTGCTCTGCAGGACCACTTTCCACAACCCTCGTCTTCCAGGGCAGTTATTTTTTCCCTCCCCACTATTCCAAAGAATTTTTAGCTGCTGTGTAAATAAATGGGTGCAAGTAGAAACGAGGGACTCTGCTCCCCCTGCCCTACTCACCAGCAGCTTCAGGTCCCAGATGTAAATGTGCATTGTGGGTGAGGCACAAGCATAGCCAGTTCTAACTGCCTGGGGAACCAGTCTGGGGACAGGATCGGGCACAAGCCTGCACCATGGGATGGGGGACAGGTCAAGGCACACCCTGTCCACTTTCCAGGGAGTGGCACTCAGGGAGAGAGTCCTTACAGTAAAGAGAAATGTTGGCGGAGAGGACGTTGGTGTACGGTCACAGCACAGGAGAAGCTGAAGGGAAGCACCAGGGACGTGGCAGCAGTGAAAGGTTGTCACACAGAGAGCAGAGGAATTTTTGGCAGCTGCCATGAACTGGAAACCATGAAGAAAGGAAGATTGCTAAAGTCTCAGGAAGCCTTCTGTGTGGAAGTCTCCATAAAATATCTAAATATCATACTACCCTTCTAAAGAAGCTTATGATTTCAGACTTCCCTGGTGGCGCAGTGGTTAAGAATCCGCCTGCCAATGCAGGGAACACGGGCTCTATCCCTGGTCCGGGAAGATCCCACATGCCGTGAAGCCACTAAGCCCATGCGCCACAACTACTGAGCCTGCGCTCTAGAGCCCACGAGACACAACTACTGAAGCCCGCAAGCCTAGAGCCCGTGCTCTGCAACAAGAGAAGCCACAGCAGTGAGAAGCCCGCACACTGCAACGAAGAGTAGTCCCTGCTCACCGCAACTAGGAAAAGCCCGCGCACAGCAACGAAGACCCAATGCAGCTAAAAATAAATACATACATTTTAAAAAAAACTTATGATTTTAACCAAAAAACTCAAGTCTTCTGAAGTTAAACTGTTATTTCCTTGATGCAATATCAAGGTATACTGGGCCACATGAGACTTGGGGATTTTTAGAAGTTACATAGAAAACAAATTAGCACCTTAGCACTATTTCTTCTTCTTTGGAAATGACCAGAAGCCTCTCTGATATGATTCATCCTACCCATGAATGCTGCCACTGACCCCTGGCTCCTTTTTTCTTTTAATCTTATGCACTGTCCTTACAGAAAAAAAAAAAAAAAAAAAAAAAAAAAAAAGTCAAAAGAAATTTTTTAAAAATACAAAACCCTACAAATTAGGTATTGGAGTTTTTTAAAAAGCACTTCAGGAGAAAAGGAAAATTCTGGCAAAACATAACGAGCTCCCTGAAAAGCAGAAAATAAACCATATATGCAAGTGTTAAAAATAAGGTTTGATTATTAGGGATACCCACCTCCCTGCTGGGTCCTACTAGGTATCTCGATTCCAGGTGAACACTTTAGACCCTAGAGGACTCTGGGAACATGTACGTGTATTCAGAGATAATAGTCCACTAAATGATGACTCATTATGCCAATTTTTCACCTTAGCCGAAGTCTCGTGTTAAGAGTCCATTAAATTATATTTGCTCTTTGGAGATTGACTTCCTGATCTACAAGGCAGAGTAATGAAATAGCGATACTCGTATCAGGAGATGAAATTAAGGAGGTTATTTTCACCTTAGCAGGGAATAATTCACCTAGTAAACAACCTGGTAAAAAAAGGCTAAAATGTCAGAAGTAAGAATCCTGATGTCAAGTTAACTCCCAAGCTGCTGAAAAGACGATTAAACTTGGTTAACAAAAGCGGGTCTTCTGGACTCTTAACGAAGCCATTCCCTGAAATGGTGGCTGGCTCTGTGAGTACAAGGCTTGGGGAACATTTTCTTCCTTGGACTAGAATACAAGCCGCTCCAATGAAACTGGATCCTCAAGTAGACAAGGAAATCCCATAACTTTTATCCGGATCTTTCCTCACTAAGAGCAACGGTAAGTTACATGCCGTCATGAGATATTCAGGATCCTCAAGAACAGAGTCCCAGGGCCCTCATTTTTTTTCCCATTCTTTTTAACTGAGGTAAAATTCAAATAAAATTCAGTGAATCACTATTGTTAAATACACAATTCCGTGACATTTAGATCATTTACAATGTTGTGCAATCGTCACGTCTAGTTTCAAGACACTTGCATCACTCTAGAAGGAAACCCTGCACCCATTAAACAGTCACTTCCCATTTCCCCTCCCCCCAGCCTCTGGCAACCAGTAGCTTTCTCTATGGATTTACCTATTTTGGGTATTTCACATAAATTAAATCCTATAAATGTGGGATTTGGGGTCCGCGGCTTCTACTTAGCATAAGGTTTTTGAGATGCATCCATGTTGTAGCATGTATTAGTACTGCGTCCTTTTTCACAGCTTTGTAATATTTCATTATATGGATAGATCACATTTTGTTTATCCATTCATCAGTTGGTGGACATTTGTGTTGTTTCTGCCTTTTGGCTCTCATGAATGCTGCTGCTATGAGCTGGGGCCCTCACTAATATAAATATTTTATTCCTATAAAGCATTTTATAATCTTCAGCAATTTGCATATAATACCTCATTTGACTCTCTAATAAGATCCTCCCTATTCATTTCTCAGATACTAAATCTATGTTTCAAAAGATATAATTCCAAGTCACCCACTCTACCATCACTTAATGGTAGAACCCACGTCCTTTGACTCTTAGAGAGCTGTGTACCCCACACATGAGGGCTTCTCGTCCTTAACTCTATATTATTTTCATCTGGGACCAATTTTCCTTGGGCAGGTGAGGCCATGCAAATTCATGCTCCAAACTCCATTCAAAACTGTGGCTAGATGAAGTTCCTAGAGAGTTGGGATTGAGTTTTCTCTTTATAGTCTACCATCTGATACAGCATCTCTCTAGCACAGAGCCGGCACCAAAGCTTTGGAGGCAGCAGAAAGAAAGGGATGGAGAGGAAGAGAAGGACACACACTAGACAGACTCACAGTGTCACAGTTGGGAGAATATTTGTTCCTGTGACTTCCTGAGTTTGTGCCCCTTTTACACACAATGGGGACATGAAGACACGAGTCGGGGGACTTTTGGAGAAAGTCCAGACTGTAGGTAAACTCAGTGGTGGAAAGCGCTGTGGTCAGATCCCCAATCAGCAAATTCCTGCCATAACGTCAGACCTTTTTCTTGTCCCCGTTTTGAAACAATTACACTATCTAAAAATAAGCTCACTTGAAAACTAAGAACAAGTGCAGCAGCAAAAAATGCTTCCTAAAGGGCATTTATTCCATCATCCCACTGCCGAGTTTGTATTGCCCAAACCATGGTCTGTGTCCAGGAGAAATTATGGCTCTGGGTACATTGTTCTTCTATCAAGGCAAGTACTGGATTTATGATCCTACACACAAAGTATGATCCTCCATTCAAAGTACAGAGTTTCTAGGACGCTGGACCGGTCCCAGAAGATGGATTCTGATTCTTGAAGCACCCTAGAATCATAAAATCTCAGAAACCTGTCCAATTCATATTCCCAATCTTTTCCCCATAGCAGTATACATAAAGAATTATTTTCCTACAGTGTGTTGGGTTAAATGACTAGCTGCTCACAGCTGGAGGCAAGGGGTCTGGGCCTGCTAGCTGAGAGGGATGGGAAACTTTTTTCTTTTTAAACAGGAGCAAAAAACCCAGTCAACACAATCAGCAACTGATCTGAGGATATCACCTTACGGTATTAACTTGGTGCTTAAAATGTTCTTCCCTTTTCCTTGTTGGACCCTTCACATTAGTGTTATATAATCCTCACAGTGACTGAAGTAGGTAGTAGTAGTCCCATTTTACAGATGGGGAGACTGAAGCTAAGTGTAATTAAGTGATTTATCCAGCTAATAAGATCTACGGCTCTGTTTAGACCGGGCCTAATTAAATCTATTGTTCATGACAGAATTTGTTCCCAAACTTGGATGTGCATCAGAATCAGGGAGGCTTGTTAAAATAGATTCCCAGGGGTGGAACCATGGGATCCGTGTTTCTGACATGCCTCCAGGTGCAGCCAGTCTTGGGCGCACATTCAGGAACCGCTGCCAAGCTGACATCCCACTACAGCTGTCTGGAGAGCTTAAAGCTGACCAAGTGTTCACCATGGCCCATTAGTTACCCACTGACTTGGCCTCACCAAGCTTTCATCAGGCGTCTGTCCTCCCCACAGGCCTCTGAACTTTGGCCCCAAGCCTGAGCAAGAACTAAAATGCAGAACATTGAGCCCTTAACAGCTCATCCTGGAAAGAGGCTGACTACAGTGAGAAACACTTCCTGTCTCACCACCTCGTCCTGCTGTCTGTCTGCCCCCTGCTCACTTTCTTGATCTCCCCTCCAGAGCTCCTCCTAGACCTGCTTCCCCCTCCCTAGAAAAGGCTTTTCCTGTTTGGGTTTGAGATGCTTGTAGATCCTGAGATCTGAGCACGCACCCTCTTGCAACAGTTTTTTTTGGTTCTTTTTTTTTTGCGGTACGCGGGCCTCTCGCTGTTGGGGCCTCTCCTGTTGCGGAGCACAGGCTCCGGACGCGCAGGCTCAGCGGCCATGGCTCACGGGCCCAGCTGCTCCGCGGCATGTGGGATCTTCCCGGACCGGGGCACGATCCCGTGTCCCCCACATCGGCAGGCGGACTCTCAACCCCTGCGCCACCAGGGAAGCCCACAACAGTCTTTTTAAATAAAGTCGCTCCTTACTCAAATCCAGATTTGTTTTTACTTGACAAAGCCCCCAGCCACTGACTGAGCCTCAGTCTTCACAGGGCTTTCTCCACGGGGGCTGAGAGGTAATTACACATCACCATTTTGGGTTCTTTTGTGTATGCAGCCAACTGGCTGGGAGTTTGAACCCATGACCAGCCTTGGGGTGCCATCCCAGGCTGACGCGTGTTTGTCTGCACTCACTGTGGACCTTTCTGACCTGAGCTTCAGGACTCAATTCCTGGCATTTGAACATCAGCCCCATAGGAACCCTAAGATGAAACAACTCAAAGAAGGTTAAAGTGTCTGCCATGAAATACTTCTCTCCAGAGATGCACCAGCATGCTTGCAAGCATCCTCCAGAAACATTTCACAGACTTGTCAAGGCCGCTCCTGTCAAAGTGATCTCGAAAGCTGACTATTTTCCTCCAAGGAGCTGTCTCCCTTGGCTTTTTCTCCACTCTAGGTCGAGACACACACTTTACATAAACTATGACTAAGCAGAAGCTAAATAGCATTAGGCTGCCTGCACACCCCTGCATCTCCCGGCTGAACACTTGGCCTTGGCTTTGCAGAACTCTTGCCAGTAAATCGCCCAGGCTCCCAAGATGCAGATTTTATGGGAAGAGGAGAGTGCCAAAGGATGAAGTGAAAAGATCTTTCTAACTGTAAAATCCCTTTCCACCTGAATTAGAAAGCATTAGGCCGTTTCTAGCCTAACGCTTAAAATGATTTCATTTGACAGTTGTTTGTATAAATACACAATTACGCCCTCTTTACACAATTCTATGATGTTGCCAACTTTGTCTTTCAAGCAACAGAAGAAATCGACATAATCCGTATTTATTATTATTATTAATTATTAAAGATTATGACAACCACAAGCAATGCTGCCTATGTAGTGCTACCAACACAGTTCTAAAGCTTTCCAAGAGGTAATGCTTTGTCTTTTCTCCTCCCCTAGAGACTCAACAGCAAAGGTGATTAACAGGTTAACAAGCAGCAGCATGTGTTGGGAAGAAAAACCCTAGAGGGAAAACACCCAGGCTGCAATCCCAGCTCTCCGCCCGTCTAAGGCAAGTTTGGTCTTAGGCAAGCCACTTAACCGCTTCGAATCTCGGTTTCTTGATCTACGAAAGTAGGCAAAAACAGCATACAGCCCAGCCTACCTCCTCATTTGGTTGAGAAACTGAAGCAATTTGAAAGCACTTTAAAACAGTAAAGTGTTTTAGAAAAGCAAAGTAATAAACAAAACACAAAATGCCATCATTAAGGCCTTCAACTCATCCCAGCATGATTGCTATGTACCCTTTATTTCACATCTCCAGAGAAAAGAGAACAATTCTCATCCTTGTTTTATATCCCGAAGTCTTCATGCATGCCTTTGTCCAAAAAAATGACTGTACAGTAAACGGTGGTATGTAAACAAATATCAAAGTGCATAATGTATGCAAATCTTCCTAAGACAAATCTTAGTACGTATACTCAATTTAAGTACAACAGCGCTCCACTTGTCTAAGGCCTCATTTGAACTCTTACGGGAATTCAGCCATCAATTTACATAACTCAGTAGAACTGGTTGTATACAGAAAGGCGCAGATCATTGTCTTTCAAATGGACAAAAATCTTGCAGTATTTTTCCAAACCAATCTTATCATGATGTCTCAAATACATTCTATTTCTCATGTTGGACCTACCATGGACAATGACTGTATTTCCATCACTTTAGAGAGAAGGAAACAGAAGCACAAAATAAATCAGTCAGAAAGAGCTTTTAAGTATGTGTAACGTTTCTCTAGTCCTGGGCCTGGAAAAGAAGTTGAAAGTTAAGTTTCTACCTTATGTGAATTTACCTTGTGGAGTGAAAGTGTCTCCATGGCCTGGAGTGCCGAGGGAAGACCTTGTGGAAGACCAGAGTTCAGAACTGAGGCTTCAGAAAAAAACTGTCACCGCAAAAATTCCAAAACAGAGCTAAGACCCAGTGTGCCCGTGTCCCTGTTCCACCAAATCACACTCAACTTCAGCGGTGCTCGAAACGTAGCCCTGGGGGTAGCAGAGACAGCAGACCGGCGTCAGAACTGCACTGTTCTCCAGACCCACACCAGGCAGCTAAATAAGAAGCTCTGGGGGTGGGGTCCAGCAGTGGTTTAACAAGCCCTCCAGGTGATCCTTATGCACAATTAAGCGTGAGTGGCTCTGCTAACTTCGTGGTATACTGGAAAAAGCATGATATCTCTGGTTTTAGGATGCTGTCCCTAATGCCTGAAGTGGTCCTGGGTTCAGTGCAAACTCCCTTCATGTGCCACTTTATATCATTTTTATCATAAGGAAAAATTTAAGTCATGTTGAAACCGTGGGTAACCCATTAGTCAAATCCATTTCACCTGGCTTTGCTAATCTAGGTCGTTGTTAAGACTTGCAGTTCCTCCAAGCTGCCCATAGCCTAAACAATAAGATGTTTGCCGGAGTTGTTTTCCAGGAGCTTGGAGTCAGCTGTGTCTAGTTCAGCTGAGATGGTTAAGACTGAAGAGGATCACCCACCCCTCGAACTGGGCATGCGCATCTGCTCAGTGACCTTTTGATGTCACAAGGCAGAAAACTCTACTCTCAGATCACGCTAAGCGCCTCCATTTTTTAACGTGCAGAGGCCCCGGGCTTAGTTAGGCCTTAGCAGAAGGAAGATTACTGCACCTTTTTCCAATCACCTTTCCCCACCTCCTCATGCCCCAGACTGCCCGGCTTCTTTATTCTTTATCCTATAAATACCCCAGCCCCTTGCCTTCCTGGAGCATCTGAGACTGTTTCTCCTGTCTCCACGCTGGGCTGCCTTGGGAATAAACCCTCTCTTTGCTGCAAACCTCAGTGTCTCAGGGATTTGGCTTATTGAGTGTTGGGCAAAACACCCCTGGTTTAGTAACAATGTATTTTGAAAAAAAGAAAAAAAAGGGAAATAAAGTAGGCGATGCAGGACAAATAGAACACACCTGTGATCCCACAACCCAGAAATAACCACTTAGGACTACTGCTTCGCACAACTCCTGGGCTGTGTTTCACACAATACAACCTGAGTTATGTAACACGGCGGTCTTGACCACAATTCATATTCCTGTGAATATCTTTCAAATACATATATCCTCCAAATGGAATTGATGGTACATACCGTTTTAGAAACTGCTTTTTTCACTGAAAGATACAATCATCTCACTTTTAATGGCACCACAGCAGTCCTTTTACGAATATAAGTTCTTGTTTTAATTGAAGTATAGCTGATATACAATATTACGTAAGCTGCAGGTATACAGTATGATTCACCATTTTTAAAGGTTATATTCCATTTATAGTTATTATAAAATATTGGCTCTACCCCCCGTGTTGTACAATATATCCTTGTAGCTTATTTTGTACATTGTAGTTTGTACCTCTTAATTCCCTACCCCTATCTTACCCCTCCCCCCTTCCCTCTCCCCACTGGTAACCATTAATTTGTTCTCTGTATCAGCTCAGTGGTACTTTTTGTGGGTCCATAATCTAAGAAATCCTATATTTTTTTTTATAATTTGTGTATTTACAGTTTGGAACCCTTATAAACATTACAATAAACAACTTACAGCTGTCTCTTTGTGCACACCTATGGTCATTCTTTTGTGGTTATAGTTTAAGCAGAGAAGTTAAGAATGAGGCTTAGTCATTATTTGTAGTGTTATAATTCTATTCTTCTGGGTAGCAAGCACTAATCTCTATATTTTGAAATCTTCCTGTCTTACCTATTTATGCTTGCTCAATTAAATACAGTAGGCTTTATCTATCTTTATCACAGAAGCATCTAGCTCAACAAAAAAATCAGTAAGAAAACACATGGATTGGTCTGCATGCTGCCATGTTAAAGAGAATTGAGGGCCTATGATAGTTCTACTTTTAATGTTTTTAAGAACCTCCATACTGTTTTCCATAGCAGCTGCACCACTTTATTTTCCCACCAACAGTGCACTAGGGTTTCAATTTCTCCACCTCCTCACGAATACTAGTTACCCAGCAATCCCACTCTGGCTATAGATCCAAAAGAATTAAAAGCAGGGTCTCAAAGAGATGTTTGCGCGCCCATGTCCATAGCAGCCCTGTTCACAACAGCCAAAAGGTAGAAGCAGCCCAAATGTCCATTGACAGATGAATGGCTTAACAACACGTGGAATGGAGTATTATTCAGCCTTAAAAAGGAAGGAAATCCCGTCACATGCCACAACATGGATGAACCTTGAGGACATGATGCTAAGTGAAATAAGCCAGTCTCAAAAAGACAAATAGAATATGATTCCACATATGAGGGATCTAAAGTAGTCAAATTCACAGAAACAGAAAATAGAATTGTGTTTGCCAGGGCCTGCAAGGAGAGGGGAAAGGACAGTTGTTGAATGGGTAGAGTTTTGCAAGTTGTACAAGATGAAAAAGTTCTTGTGATCTGTTTCACAGCACTGTGAATACACTTAATACTACTGAACTGTACACTTAAAAATGGTTAAGATGATAAACTTTATGTTATGTGTTTTTTACCGCAGTAGAAAAAAAAAGAAAAAAAAGTATCGTCAGCTTCATGTCTAAGCGTGACCTGCTGGGTTCTGATGTCCTTTGTACTCACACATAAAACCTGTAACTAGAGTCAAACTTAGAGAAGCAGAGAGTACAGCGGTGGTTGCCTGGGCTGGGGGTTGGAGAAACGGGCAGCTACTGTTCAATGGTTATAAAGTTTCCTTTAGGCAAGACGAATGAGTTCTAGAGATCTACTGTTCAACAACATGCCCCTAATTAGCAATACTGTATTGTGACTTAAAAATTTGCTGAGGGCTTCCCTGGTGGCTCAGTGGTTGAGAGTCCGCCTGCCGATACAGGGGACACGGGTTCGTGCCCCAGTCCGGGAAGATCCCACATGCCGCAGAGTGGCTGGGCCCCCGAGCCATGGCCGCTGAGCCTGAGCGTCTGGAGCCTGTGATCCACAATGGGAGAGGCCACAACAGTGAGAGGCCTGCGTACCGCAAAAAAAAAAAAAAAATTTTTTTATGCTGAAGCATAAGAGTGATGCTCTTCACTCGCCGAAGTTCAGATCCCTTCCAATATCTGGAATCCTCCAGAGGCCCTTTTCTTCCCTTCCCCCAGGACTGAACGGACCTTTAATCAATGTGCATTGCGTGGAAGCAAAGCCACTCTGGAGGGAACGGTGTTCCTGTGCTCTCAGCACTGATGCAGGCAGACCTCAGCCTTCCAAGAAGCCATCTCGTAGCGGAAGGCACTTCAGAACCCTGGAGCGCTGGGATTACGAGCTCTGGGCCCGCGTTGGGCAAGCAGGGAAAATCCACCTGTCAGTACAGCACAGCCAGCTCCCTGGTTGCAGCGCTGCAGTCATTTGGCTGAAAGCTGCAGAGCCGGCTCCAATGCACCAGCTGGGGAGGAAATGAATCGTACAATAAAACTGAGCAGAGCCCACCCCTCTGGTCCCTGGATGCCCAGCATGTCCACCGGGCCGTTATTCAGCTTACACGGGCTGGAGGGAATCTGGGTTTCTCCTTCCTCCGGGTTATCACTCGATCTGCTGTGTTTTCTTTTCCTCCAGTTACCTGCGGATGCTGAAATATACATGGAGGGAAGCAGCACGGATCTAGGGAAGCAGGTGGCCTAGAACCGTGTGGAGGTGGACACCACCAAGGCCTCGGGTCCTCCCTCTCCTCTGATTCCTCAGTGGCCTTGCCTATAAACAGGTAAACATGTCCGCTGTCCTTCTCTCTCATATGTGGGGTCTTAGGCTGAGCCCGCAACCCCTATCACTTATGAACTGCCCCCGACGCTCCACTCCCACCTTCAGCTTTTAGGGACACGCCCTGATATAACGAGGCATTAATTATGTCAGAATTTTAAAATTTATGTGGGCCTTGTTTTGCCCCTTGAAATGGTCTCTTCCTACCATCCCCTCTTTCTCCACCTACTTGATACTATTTACCCTTCGACATCCTTCCAAGTCACATCAAGCCCCCCTCAGCCGGCCACTGAGCTCTCTCTGACAGCCCAGTCTGCAGCCCACAGTGGGTTCTTCCTTCCCAAGTCCCCTGGAACACTCACAGTCCCTCCTGATTCCTAGGGGCTTATACTTACTTGTATTATACTTCAATTAATTGTGTATATGTCTCATCTCTACCACTAAATTGTAAACTCCTTAAAGTCAAAGATTATGAGGAATGCCGCCACGCACGTCCTGTGATGCCTCCCATCACGGCATTTATCTTAAGAAAATTATCACAGGCACTTAACGATTGGTGAGTGGCAACCACTATGTCAACAGTAATAACCACTCCAAAAGTTTCTTTTCTCCCAATGGAGCCTGAAAGAGCAGTGATAGTCTGTCCTTCCCTCACTTATCACTGTCCCCCTGTTTCCTAGTTCTCTACATCCCGGGACCCAATCCCCTGGCTGTTCTCTAGTTCTCCAAAAACTCTGGAGATTGCTGGACCAGGAGAGGGCAGGGTGGGGTTGCTGCTAAAATATCCCATAGGTGATATGTTTTCAGCAAAATTCCAAACTGCCTCCAGTTTCTGCAGAAACAAGCGCAACGTTCTCCAAAGTTCTCAAAAATCAGAACACTGTATTCTAGGGGGAATTCTGAACTAAAATGAGTAAGGATGAATGGGGAATCACTGACAGGGAAGAAGCTCCCTCAGTAACAGAGGGGACTCCAGTGTGAATGGCAGGGCTCAGTGGCAGGCAGAGGAGATGGGCTTCTCTACTGACCCCTAGGGGCTCAATCCCTGTCTCCTCACTACTGTCTCCCATTTATTTAAAACTAGACAAAGCCTTTTGTTCCTCAATCAGAGATCATGTTTAAAACGCAAATATCCCCAGTGTTTAAATTGACATTGAGATGTAAATGGTTTGTGTCAGATCCTTTACTTAATACAGGCTTTGACAGCAAAAACATAAAAGGAGAGTCACTGAATGAAGAAGAGAATAGAAAAGGAGCAAAAGTCTCCCTTTGGGGCCAACAATGAATTTTTTCTTTTCTTTTTTTTTTTTAGCCCTGATCACATCTGCTCTAGAATAATAAAAAATCAACAGAATCAAAAATCGCAATTTACTCTTATGGACGGTAGTCTACAAAATACCTTCATCGTCATCGCCTAATTTGTTTTGCAGAACAATTCTGTGACTTACACATAGTTCCCACTTGACTGGTAAAAAGAAACCAAGCCTCACGGAGGCAAAGTGAGGACCTCAAGATATCACAGGTTGACTCAGGTCTCTAGCTTGGTCGTATGTACTCAGCAATAATGATGAAAGACTTACTCCAGGCCAGACTTACACCAGGTGCTGGGGATAAAATTATGTGAAAAACTCATGCAGACTGTCCTTAGGGACCTTGGAGCTAATTAAGGGGACAAATGTTCAACTAATAACAGAAATAAATGTAGCGTTACAGCTATGATAAGAGGAATAGTAGTGATGATAGGCGAATTGGCCTAGAGCCAGCCTGTGCATTCCAGAAATTCTAAGAATGCCAGCAGGGCAGCAGGCAGAGAGCAAGGTTGTGGATAGTTTGGGGAGGTAGGTGGGAGCTAGATTAGCAGGAGGATGAGTCTGAGAAGTATCCATAATTGAAAAACATTCTTGTGGATAATGGTATCATGTTCCCACTTGGAAATATGTCCAACTGAACTGAACATCTACAGTGGGCAGTGGGAAGCCATAGCCCTGCCACTAGCCACTGCCGTGCAGATCTGAGGGATCTACATTTGACATAAGGCCATTATCCCTTCCTCTTTCCATCCAACCAAACATCTCTAGGGAGCCCCCCACGTAAGGTTCTGGGATGGACCACTCCAATGATGTCTCAGACTCAGACTCTGCTCTAGGAGAGGAGCCATGCAGACAGAGAGCTCGAGAACAATGTGGGGAGTGATGACTACCTCTTGATGAAGGGAAAGGAAATAATCACAGAATGACTGAGCTGCAGTCTTTCCTCAAGATTTTGAACACTTGGTTTTCATTGTTTTCTGATGTTTTTTACTGCAGAGAAGTCAGAGGCTATGCTGATTCATTCTGTTTTATGCAATCTCTCTTTTCACTTTTCAGACATACATAAGCTTTATTCCTGTATCTTTGCAATTCAAAATTTGACTGAGTCAGGTCACTTTTCAGTGATTTTGCTGAAAATATAGATTGCTTTCAATCAGCCTATTTGAATCTTTTTTCAACTTAGGAAAGTTTTCTTTGAATATATTGTTAGTTAATGCTTCTATTTGGAATGTTCTGGTACATTGTCGGATCATATAAAATGATTAAGTTGGTTCTCTATTCTCCTATATATATGTATGTATAAACATATATACGTTTATACATATATCTGTACATAAGCACATATGCACATACACTTACATACACATATGTATGAATGTACAAGTATATATCATCTGATATGCATGTGTATGGAATAACATCTTATCTTTCACATTTATTATCTCTTTGTCCTTTTCCTCTGAATTCTGAGCTACTCTGTTAGCCTTCCACACCATTAATCTGATGTCCTGTAAGTCCATTCTTCATGTTACCGCCACTAATGAGAATTTAAATGCTACTTCATTTTTTATTTCTTTCATCTTATTACATCAGTTGCCCTGATTACATCTCTGGTTGTTCTCTCCTTACAGTTTTCTGCTTTTATTTCATAGATACCATGTCTTCTAGCTTTTTATTGAGGCGGCTAAATAATGATTACATTTTCCCTGGTGGTCCCTCCAGTAAATAATTTTAATAAATCTTCTCCTCCTCTGAATTTTCAGGATGATGTACCATCTCACTTATTTTGCAGAAAGTTCTGTCTCACAGGAAATATATTCTTGTTGTTTTTTGTTTTATTTTTATTAAAACACAAAGGAGGAGATATCTATTCAGGCCTGCATTTGCCAAGAGACAAGGAGGTGGAAATGTCCTTGGCCCAACTCTCTGTTCCATCTTGACTTTATTGAAAATCCTTTCTCAAGTCCATCGGTGATTGTGTGCAGCTCAGACCAATTTCCAGTCTTGAATGGACTTTTCCTCAAGAGCAGCTCTGCCAGGCTTCTGTGGCATCTTTCCCAACTCTGACTGGCTGCTTCCCAGTGTCTTGAACAGTTGGAGTAAATAAAAACCTCTCTCAGCACCTGCCTTCAACCTGTTACTCATGGGCCAGCACCAAGGCGGGCTTGTGAGCCCCACGAGTTCTCCCACCACCACCACTCCTTGCCCACGGCAGTCCCAACCTCTCAATGGAAGTGTCACAATGAAAGCGAGAGGGGAGATGAGACTGTGGTAACACTAAATTATTAGCCATGCAGGAATGCAGATGGATGACTAGTTTTCTGGTTGATACCCATCTTGCATTTCACATGCAGGTGGCCCAGCAGAGTGGTTACAAAGGGTGCTCAGAACCTACTCTTCAGAAGACAATCTTAATTCATTTCTAAACAGAGGTGGGCTACTGGTTGTGCTTTTCAATTCAGTTTTTCAGCTGTGTAGTTTGTGGAAATTTCTCTCAAGTTTGGGCAATGGGCTGTCAGTCATATTTCCCATAATTTTTTCAGTGTCTCTCAGGGTATTTTATTCAGAAGCTTAGAGAGGTTATGTAGGGACCATTCAAACCCTACTCAACACGTTATTTCTAATAAAGGCTTCTCTTTAGTATCCGGACTCAACTGCAAGAATTAACTCCGGGGACTTCCCGGGTGGTGCAGTGGTAAAAAACCCGCCTGCCAGTGCAGGGGACATGGGTTCAAGCCCTGGTCTGGGAAGATCCCACATGTCGTGGAGCAACTAAGCCCGTGTGTCACAACTACTGAGCCTGTGCTCTAGAGCCCACAAGCCACAACTACTGAGCCTGTGTGCCACAACTACTGAAGCCCATGTGCCCAGAGCCAGTGCTCTGCAACAAGAGAAACCACCGCAATGAGAAGCCCATGCACCACAACGTAGAGTAGCCCCTGTTCACCACAACTAGAGAAAGCCTGCCCACAGTGATGAAAACCCAATGCAGCCAAAAATAAATTAAAAAAAAGAAAAAGACCTAAATGTAAGACCGGAAACTATAAAACTCTTAGAGGAAAACATAGGAAGAACAGTCTTTGACATAAATCACAGCAAGATCTTTTTTAACCCACCTCCTAGAGTAATGGAAATAAAAACAAAAATAAATAAATGGGACCTACTGAAACTTAAATGCTTTTGCACAGCAAATGAAACTATAAACAAGATGAAAAGACAACTCTCAGAATGGGAGAAAATATTTGCAAATGAATCAACAGACAAAGGATTAATCTCCAAAATTTACAAGCAGCTCATGCAGCTCAATATTAAGAAAACAAACAACTCAATCAGAAAATGGGCAGAAGACCTAAATAGACATTTCTCCAAAGAAGACATACAGATGACCAAGAGGCACATGAAAAGATGCTCAACATCACTAATTGTTAGAGAAATGCAAATCAAAACTACAGTGAGGTATCACCTCACAGTGGTTAGAATGGGCATTCAGAAAATCTACAAACAACAAATGCTGGAGAAGGTGTGGAGAAAAGGGAACCTTCTTGCACTGTTGGTGGGAATGTAAATTGATACAGCCACCATGGAGAACAGTTTGGACGTTCCTTAAAAAACTAAAAATAGAATTACCATATGACCCAGCAATCCCACTACTGGGCATATACCCAGAGAAAACCATAATTCAAAAAGACACATGCACCCCAGTGTTCATTGCAGCACTATTTACAATAGCCAGGTCATGGAAGCAACCTAAATGCCCATCGACAGACAAATGGATAAAGAAGATGTGGTGCATATATACAATGGAATATTATTCAGCCATAAAAAGGAATGAAAGTGGGTCATTTGTAGAGACCTGTATGGACCTAGAGACTGTCATACAGAATGAAGTAAGTCAGAAAGAGAAAAACAAATATTGTATATTAAAACATATATATGGAATCTAGAAAAATGGTACAGATGAACCAGTTTGCAAGGCAGAAATAGAGACACAGATGTAGAGAAAAAAATGTATGGACACCAAGCGGGGAAAGTGGGGGGCGGGGGGTGGTGGTAGGATGAATTGGAAGATTGAGATTGACATGTATACACTAATATGTATAAAATAGATAACTAATAAGAACCTGCTGTACAGCACAAGGAACTCCACTTTACAGTAGAAACTAACACAACATTGTAAAACAACTATACCTCAACAACAAAAATAAATAAATAAAAAATAAAACAAAAAAAAGTGCTGAAACAAAAAAGAACATCAATGGAGAATTCGATATCCATCAAAACTTTCCCTCAAAAATGAGGCAGAAATTTAGACATTCCTAGCTAAATAAAAGGGATTTCGTTACCTGAAATGAGGGAGTTCATTACCTTCCCTAAAAGAAATGTTAAAAGGAGTCCTACAGGTTGAAATGAAAGGATCCTAGATAGTAACTCGAACCCATATGAAGAATGTAAAGATCTCCAATAAAGGTAAATATGTGGTCAAAAAAAAAAAAAAGTAAGTATAAGGGAGGATGCTATGTAGGTTATATGCAGAGACTAAGCCGTTTTTATAAGGAACTTGAGCATCTTTGGATTTTGGTATCCATGTGGGTCCTGAAACACAATTCCAATGGATACCAAGGGGAAACTGTATATACAATTGTTAAGCCCTTTGAACTGTATTTCACGCAGGCTCAGCGGCCATGGCCCACGGACCCAGCCGCTCTGCGGCACGTGGGATCCTCCCGGACCGGGGCACGAACCCGCGTCCCCCGCATCGGCAGGCGGACCCCCAACCACTGCGCCACCAGGGAAGCCCTGAACTGTATTTTTAAAATGTTTGTTTTATTGTATGTAAATAATACCACAAAAAAGAAAAAATAAATCTCAATAATCATTAAAAAAAAAAAAAGAATTAACTCCAAAGCCAAGAAGAGAGCAGAATAGGGAATGCATGGGCTGGAAAAGTGCAGTCCACTCCTCCCGGGTTTACACGTCTCAACACCTGTCAAATGGAGAAACTATGACACATCAATACAGACTCTAACCCTCCCGCGTTTGTCCTGCCCACCCTTGAAAGGATGATTCCGGGAACACCAGACTAGGATTTATGCCTGAAAGATGATTGGTAATCAAACCCAAAATAAAAACAAATATAGATGTAAAGGTTCAAGTGTGAGCTAAGATCTCTAGACTCTGTGTCTAGCTCTGTTCCTATCTGCCTGTAGGACTTGGGGAAAATTCCTTGACTCTAAGCCTTGGGGTCACTCATTCATTTAAAGAGTTGCTGCTCTAAATGAGAGGTTCTCAAGTAGAAAAGATGTTACTAATAGGACGGTACCACATACATGATGTCTGTGGAGGCCGATAAACAACTGACAACCCTGAGATCTCTGCCCAAAGTGCAGCCAGGTCTAAAATCCTGCGGTTTTATGAAAACCAAATTTGGCCAATGAGAAAGTGAAGTTCTGGGTGATATTTGGTCCTACATCCTGACGTCCCATAACTTCCCTGAACCGCCAGGAAATGCTCTTGCCAAGATCTCTGGAATGGCCTAGCCCAAGGTTGCTTTAGGGCTGGTGTGTGCTTTCCAAAGTGGTAATGTTCCTTACGTTGCCAAACCAGTTGTGCTGGATTCAAACAATGAATAATGATAAATGTAAAACCCATTAAACCAAAGCAGGCATGAAGTAGTTTAGGCAAATGTGTATTGCACAAAATAGTGTTACCTTATTTTTTTCTTTCTTTCCAGCAGAGTGGGAAGGGGAGAGAAAATCTAGAGCTCTTGTATTTCGACCTGAAGGGGGGACATTGCACCCTCTAATGGTGCCTTTACTGTGTCTCCTATTTCTATAAAACAGCACAGGACTACCTCATAGGGCTGTGCATTCATACAGACTTTAATGTGAATGGCATTCTCCAGATTATAGGCTGCACATCCTAGACAACCATACACAACAAATCTGTACATACACATGTGAACATATGTATGGACATAGCCAACATATACACATATCCGTACAAGTACACTAAACATATACACACATACCAAGGTACATATACACACAGTACATACTACAAATATACCTATACAAACAGTAATGCATGCATGCAAACACAAGTACAGCATACAGCGCATGTACAATATGTGTATACCTAACATACACACATTTATATACATATGTGGAACATATATATAGACATAACCAACATATACACACATCCATATACATACACTAAGCATATACACACATACCCAGGCAGTTATACACACAGTACAAATAATAATATACCCATACATGAAGGTTGATGCATACATGCAAATACATAATACAGCATATAAACAATACACATATACCTAACATATACACATTCACATGCATAAAAGTGTAAGTGCATCCACACATGTGCACACACATATACGCTCAAACATATACATTCACAATAAGCATGTATATACATACACATGTATGTACCACAAGCACATATACAAACATATATACAAAGTTATGCCTCTGTACATACATACACATGCTGATTCCCTGATACATTATAATTAATCTTTGAGAACAATAGTAACTTTATGGATTACTTTTTATGGGCCAGGCACCTTTCAAAATGATTCACATGTGTTAACTCATTTAAACCTCAAATAACTCAATGAGCTCTTATTTTTATCCCCATTTTACATGAAACAACTGCAGCGAAGGAAGTTTGAGTAACTTGCCTACGTTCATAGAGCAAGTAAGAATCAGAACCATGGCTTCAATAGGGTCCATACTCACAGCTATACGAAAGCTAATCAGTTATAGTTAAGGTATTAGGGAGCATTTCTGTGGAGAGAAGTATGTTATCTTAGTTAAAAATGGTATGTGATAATGTCTGTAAGCCCATAAAGTTAGACTGCAATGGCCTCTCACCAGCCCTTTGAAAATGTTTTATTCCTTTCCTGATGCTTTCTCTGTATCCACATCTTCCCTTACCATCCTCACCTCTACCCTCCTACACACACACACACACACACACACACACACACACACACACACACACACACTCATTTTGGCAGTCTTCCAGATCTTCACCTTATATATCCACACATATGTTAAGTGTAGTTATTTATCATTATATCTAACATTTATAGAGTGCCTAATATATAGAAGATGCTTTTCCTATATTTCTATACTATTTAATTCCCATAGCATCCCTGAAAGTTATTTAGTATTGTTCCTATTTTATAAGAAGAAACTAAAGCACAGAGAGAAAGAAGTTTGCTCAAGGACCTGCAACTAGTAAATAGCAGAGCAGGAGTGAAAACCAAGCGTTCTGGCTCCAAATCTCATGCTGTCTTCCCTGTATCACCCTGCTTATCTCTTTTCATTCCATAAAAATTCCTACCATTTCCATGCACAGATCACAGAAATTGTGAAGGATGAAATCTAGTGAGCCAAAAGATTTTAAGATTTTTGAAATATAATTGCTGGACTCAGTTGCAAATAATAAAAACCACTGTGGCCATGTTAGGGAGAAAGAAGTTTCATACAGGTGATTAGATGCTTACAAAATTACCAAAGGCCTGGCACCTGGGCAGGGCCTGACCTCCAAATACCACCGCAAAATGGGCCTGCCCGTGCAACTTCTACCTCTGCCCCAGGCAGGAATCTGGAATGAGGACGGTGGTGATCTGCTGCTGGCTGCCGGGTCCCACCACACCTGCTGTGACCTGCACATCAGAGGCCTCTTTAGGATGGTTGGCCCAGAGCAAAGCCATGCCTGCTGGGCTCTCATGAGCAAAATAGAAGCCTCCTGTATCACCACCGTTCTCCCCACGGAGCTGATGTCTGAATTTAAGTCTCCTTGAAGTGCACTCAGTTGATGGAACCCAAATCATATCCAAATCCCTACTGCATGGAAGACTGGGAAAGAAAGTTGATAGTTTTCCAGCTGCAGTACAACAAGGCATACAAGAAAGGCTGGAACAGATGTTGAGAGACACAGTTCCTACCCCATCCTTTTTAACAGAAAGAAAGTGAGTCTCTAAAAGAGGAGTTTTTGAAAGTGTACATATTCAAGAGAGCCTCTCAGTCAGCCAGCAAATAGCCCATAAAGGAAAGCACCCGCTCTGTCCATTGGTAAAGCCAATCCTTTGTGCTAAAGAACGAACTTTGTCCTGGGAGCTTTGAAATATTTCACTGGTGACAAGGAGGACCTTCAAAGATTACTACCCATTAAAGGTATGACCAGAGCAGGGGATGATGGGATGACTTCCTTCTGGTCTCAGACTTTGGGAGTATCTTTCCCAAGCCCGAGAGAGGACAGACGGTGCTAAGTTGCCCCTCAGCAGGCTGCAAGAGGTAAAGCACTTCCCGAGAGCTGTCATTTGCTGGCCTCTCACCACCTGGATCTGCCCAACCCATGGCATTTCCATCTGGCACACTGAGGACTTGGCAGGGAGAGAAGCTACCCCTGTCCAACCCAGGCAAAATGAAACACTTCCTTCTCCTAATTCTGAGGCCAAAATATTAAAAATGTTGCAATGATTCCCTGCTTCCAAAATCACCTTGATTTTAATCAGTCTGTATTTGCCTGCCTTTAGGTTAGAGGGGCTGCAAACCGGATGGGACCAAGTCAACACAACCAACCAGTTTTTTGAATACAAGACTGAATTTTTTTAGAGTAACTGTGGTTCAGGCATCCAAAATACAGCTGGATGGCCATCGTGGACATGGGTTCAGACATGTTCCTTTATTACTGAGAACCTAAGTTTTCTAAACTGTATAAAAGACTTAAGGACACCATCAGTCATTTTCAAAATACCTGATAGCAGCTGCCAACTGCAACTTTATGCTTTCAAGGTCTCTTCTTGTAACCATGAAAAATTTTTCTTATTTTTTTAATTTTACTTTTGGCTGCATTGGGTCTTTGCTGCTGCGTGCGGGCTTTCTCTAGTTGTGGCGAGCGGGGGCTACTCTTCTGTGCGGTGAGCGGGCTTCTCATTGTGATGGCTTCTCTGTTGCAGAGCACAGGCTCTAGGCGCACGGGCTTCAGTAGTTGTGGCACGTGGGCTCAGTAGTTGTGGCGCATGGGTTTAGTTGCTCCGAGGCATATGGGAGCTTCCTGGACCAGGGATCGAATCCGTGTGCCCCTGCATTGGCAGGCGGATTCTTAACCACTGCGCCACCCGGGAAGTCCCCTTTTTTTTACTATATTGGTGGCAAAGAAGAGAGTTCAAGCTATAGCCTCCCAGCAGAAGGCACTAAATTCTTTAGCCAGAATAGAATTAGATAATAAAATTGCTTTTTAAAAAGGGGAAAAAGAAGGTGAATTTTTTTTAAAAAAGGAAAAAAAATTATTTTTGAATGTCTTCCATGGACCAGATGCCATTCTAGGCACTCTATGTTTTACTTGATAAATCCTCACACCAAATCTATCAAACAATTCTCACTCTCTCCATTTTCCACTATTAAGTAATTTGCTTCAGGGACACAACTACTGAGCTATGGAGCTGGGGTTTGGACTTAAATCTCTGATTCCATAGCCCTTGTGGCTCCTAGTACATTGGTATTTTTCAGCTCTTTTTAGCCATGTCCTACCCACAAAGCTTTGCTAAGCATTCCCTTTGGTAGCTTATATCACAAAAATAATAGGCACTCTTTTTACTTTCCAAATATGAGTTATTATAGTTCATTGTCAAATATAGAATTATTGTATGGTCGTATTTATTCTTTCAAAATGCACATGCATCCCAACTTCTCTGCAGGTCATAATGATACACCATTTCCCTCACCATTGCTATTGTGCCCTAAAGGATTAAAATAACATCAACCAAAGAAAAATAATTGAAGAGAAAGTGGAGGAAATTTCTAAACAATGTAAACAGTCATGAAGTTTATAGACACAATCACCTTAGAATAAGATATCCCAAATTCAAGTTTCGACCTCTTGGGAGTTGGCGTCTTCATTTACACATTTGTGATATCCCACATACTTTAAGGAGTTGTGAAGACGAATTATAAATTTTATGCTATGCAAAATGCTTTGTAAGTTGAAAGACTGTACAAAAGAAGATAAAGTGTTCTTTTTGGATACTAAGACATCTGTAACCAAATTGATCCCTATGACTTGAATAAACCAATACTCACATTAGAAAGCAAGTGCTTTCTTCCTTAGGTACAGGTGAGCATAACACTCCGAAAGAAATCTGGCTCAGATGTCTATGGACATAAATTTCTAGAGAATGGAGATTTTTGTTTTATTTTGTTTTGTTTGTATATTGGACCCAGGCAGTATGGCCTCTAGTGAAAGACAGAAGACACATTTTGGAGTCAGAAATCCTGGATCTGCACATAGTTTCTCCACACACGTTTTGAACAACATTAAACAAACTCGTTCTCTCCGAACCTCATTTCCTTATCTTGAAAATTATGCATTTACCTACATCACAAGCCTATGGTAAAAATATGGGAGACAAAGTATATGAAAGTTCTATACATGCATAGTAATTATTACATTACATTCAATATATCAGCATCCCTGAATCGACCACGCATCAGAGAAAACACCAAGTTATCTTTTGATAAAGTTAATTTTTATTTAAAAAATAAATGTTATATATCCGTGTTGTTTCTAAAGAAAGAAAAAATATCTAACCCACCCGACCAAGTGTATAATGCTTTTTGATGGCGATCAAACATTTCAGTTACCACATATTCTTCCCTGAAATAGTAAGATGAAGTTCTTGTATCTCTTTAGTTTCATTTTTGTACATTTACATCCCGATACTATTTACTGAGCGAAGATATAATTTTCCTGATATTACATGTAGCCCTATTCAGCAGGGTCAGTAGCAAGAGCCGACTCTCCGCAGCGCCACCTAGTGAGTTGGGAAGCACGTGCACACCAAGCCTCTACAACCAGTGTGGTCATCGCTGTTTCCCCAAGTTTCTGAGACACACACAATCTTATACTGGCTTTTAAAAGGTACACTACACATTGAGGTATATTAAAGTGAGAAAGCTGATTTTATTTATCCACTTAATATATACTAAATATGTAAAAAAAAGTATTGATTTCTTTTAAAAATATTTAAAGAAAATACTTTTAACGGACCCTGCACCCTTAGAATATGAGAAAAGCATGCTTCTAAAAGTATTTAAAATCCTCTTTATACACATAAATCTAGGAATATTTGTGGGAAAATTAGCATTAATATTAATCATGAGGATTTTAGCAAATACTTTCCCCCCAAATGGCAAAAATTATACCCTTAGTCACCAATAAGATACGAAATGTGTTTTAGGAAGTGACAAAAAATATAAGGAAGATGCATATAACTTGATGGGGCGGATGGATACTGATACAAAAAAATATCTGAATAGTCATGAAGTGTCAAAGGTAAAAACGCACACGCGCACACACACAAAACTTCAAGCTGGGTGATGTACTTTTTCTGGGGTTACAAATACAATTGAGAGTCACCTTTATCTAGAAGAGGTGGTAGGGTAAAGAGAACTATGTCCTGAAAGACCTGGGTAATTTGCCAATACCTGCCCTGGGCTGATTCTTTTTAATTCAAAAAGATAATAGATTCATGACAGTCCCTGGAAAATTATCATGCAATATCCTAGGAAACCGATGTCCATCAAACTCCATTCCATAGCTAACATGAGAATTCAGAGATTGCGTTTTTATTCTCTTCCAATAATTTTTAAGTCTGAAATATTTCGAACATATGGAAAAGTGTAACGAATAATAAGCACATAGGAACCCATGTGAACCAATGTTAACATACTGCCCAATGTGTTTCAAATATTGCGTTTGTTTCTTTCTTTTATTTTATTTTAAGGAATAAAATATTGCATAAAGTGTTGAAGTCCTCTATTACCTCCTCTCCAATCCCATTTCCGTTCTTCCGACTCAGAAGTAATTGCAATCCTGAGATTAGTGCATATTCTAATAATATTAGAATTAATGCTGACAGTTCTCTAATAATATAAAAAGTACCTGGTGAGAATAGTCAAAGACAGCATGTGTTGCTTTTGTTTGTTTATTTTACTTTACAGCCCACATAGACCTGCTTAAAATCTACCCAAGTGTGGGGAAAAAATCAACTTTCAAAATTAAAACAAGTCAGTGTCTGTTAAATATGATGGCATTCTTTTCAGCCTGGGATAATTTTTTTTTCTCCAGGCACAGCATCTTAGCCAAGGGACTCAATACTGTCTAATTTCTTTTGTTCTAACAGCTTTCTTCGCAATACTTCTCCCGTCCCTTATGTAGTATTCATTATCCAGAACGTTCAAGCTCGTATTAGCAGTTTCCATCATCAACCAGTGGGATTTCTGAAAATGATAGCAGCATTTCAAATCAGTCTGCAGTCCTTTGCTGATACTGGCCACTCAGTGTCACTAAACGTTTGGGCTGCAGCTCGCCATCTTTGGAGCTGCACTTCCTGAAGACTCTACCATCTTAGAGCTATTTTCATCACCTCTATTGTTTTATCAAATGAATCACAAAATCTCTCTTCATTCATTTCCTTTCTGAGATAACTTCTGAAAGCACTATAATAGAATAAACTTTGAAAATCTTACGTTGCCTCTTGTTTCAAATTGTTTTCATCATAACCCGAGCAAGAATTTTGCAATCAAATCTTCCTGGCTAGAGGTGTGAAATATGTAACACAACCAAACAGAAATACATAGGGGTGCTGACCATCTGGTTTTGCCTTCACTGGGGACCAGGGTCTTGGCCTGCTACCAAATTCCCCATGTTTTTATATATAATAATACCAAGATGCAGTAACTTTAACTTCAGAACTTTATGGAGACAAAAGGAATTGTCAGAATGACTGAATTCACATTTGCTATGAAATCTTATAAACAAGTTACTATGCATATTTATACGTAACAACACTTAGAGTTTAGCAACTGGTAATAAACTTTGACAGCCACAGCTAAGGGAACAGTTGTGGTGGTCCTTATTCAACCTCTGTGGGGCTCTCCATCATTATTCTTTCCCTGCATGGTCTTAAATCCGAAGCATTCTTGCTCTCACAGATTATTTGCAGCCTTCTATCATTTCCCCTGGGAGACTGCAAAATGCCGCCCCTCTCCCTCTCTGCCTCTGCACCCAGAGCCTGGTGTCTGCGGAGCAGCTTCTCTGCAGCTCTGAGATACATCTGAGCACGGGGCCATTGGAGGGGGATTGGAAGCAGTGCCTTCCTTAGTAATGGAGCTACAAATGGATCCTACATTTGCATCGTACTGCGATACATTCTGTGCAACATCAGTAGATATTCTCCAACCTCTTCATAAAAGTAACCTAGAAGTAACCAGGGCATTATGATTGAAGTACCTTCTTGCCCAGTCAATGGACTTAAGGTGTCCTTTGACAGTCATAGGGAACCATCAGAAACGATTGATCTGTTTTGACCTTCTTGTCCTAAAATACCCTGACTTGTAGAGCAGAATCTTGGCCACAAAAATGAGCTGAAAATCATCAATATCATTATAAGAGTATCTTCATGGCCCTCTCTAGATACAAGAAAGGGACAGCAGCAGAAATGGAGATTCACTGACTCAAGTAGTAGAAAAGGAAACGGAGATATTATGGTCAGATCCTATCTATATTTCAATTCTACTTCTTTCACAAACCCTGAATCTCTCACCCTACCAGTTAATGTCTTCCTTCTTTGAACTCCTGCTGCATTTCATCTCTACCATGTATTATCACATGGCTATACGCTAAACTGTATACTCGGCCATTGGTCCATGTCTTAGGCTTGACTCTGCAATCTATATTTGAGAGCAAGTGCTCCCCAATACACGTGAGTCCCTCTCAGCCTCTACCCTATTTCTAGGCACCTTTCACATGCTCCATAAATACTACTGTTTAATAACAGAGCAGTCATGATTCACAAAGGACATGACTCACTAGGATATACTTGGTATAGCAGCCTTCCCAAAATAAGAGCTAACATGCCACAAAACCAGAGCCATTGTCATGCACTTCTTGAAATGGAGTAGGTGTGGGATGAAAGCTGCACAGTAACCAGCAGACTGTTCCTCTGAACCCACTGCTAGTTAAGACCTGCTCTGCAGCTGTTGGTACTGGTATAAGTTAGTACTGGTCTAAGTGCAGAGCAGATCTGTATGACACCAACGTCACAGTGGATATCACATCATCACTGCCAATCTCCGCATTAGAATGCCAACATCTTGCATCATCCTTGCCTTCCCTCAAGTCATGCCGTGAGCCCTAAGCAGGAGTCTGCTTCATGGTGGATGTTCAAGGCAGATCACCCAACGTTCTGCTTTGGGGTGAAGAAGGGCTGACTCTAGATCATTTTCTCTCTTTCATAGATTACTTTGCAACTGCTGAAAAAGAACTGAGTTGTGAGGCCAATCGTGATAGAATGCTATTAGATCTGTGACCCTAACAGAGAGGAAAAGAGACTTGTGTGATCTGCTGTGCCAATGAAGCACGAAATGAGAGTCGTTTCATTTTTTTCCTACATAACCCTGGGGCAAAAGTAAACCAACTGCTGGTTCTAACCCCCAAACCAAATGCCATTAGTATATAGAATCTCCCTCTTCAATGAATCTATAGCTCCTTCTCTCTATAACAACACCCTTACACTATCCAAGTAACATCTACTTAAAATTAAACCAGAATGCAGACTCTAACACAACAATTAGATCTCGATTTATTCATTCAGTCTGCAGACAATGCTTGGTACATGTATAAAGTCACTCGTGAATCCTATCTATTTCTCAGCCCCTAAGATGTATGGTCCATCTTGAGAATGACACGACTCATTTGACAAGGAAGTATTGGCTAAAAATGGGAATTGTCTTGAGTCGCTATATTAATTCACTTAAAAGTAAACTCTATAAGTGGCATGGACATATATACACTACCAAACGTAGAATAGATAGCTAGTGGGAAGCAGCCGCATAGCACAGGGAGATCAGCTTGATGGTTTGTGACCACCTAGAGGGGTGGGATAGGGAGGGTGGGAGGGAGGGAGACGCAAGAGGGAAGAGATATGGGAACATATGTATATGTATAACTGATTCACTTTGTTATAAAGCAGAAACTAACACACCATTGTAAAGCAATTATACTCCAATAAAGATGCTAAAAAAAAAAAAGTAAACTCTATAAAGAAAAGGATCTCGTTTGTGTTGTTTTGTTTTATCCCCAGGGCCTAGAAGGGTGAGTATCATAACAGGTATTAACTAGATAACTGTTAAATGTTACATGAATTCGTGTAATTTAATTTCACTTTTCACGTATTTATGGTTTCTTTCTCCACCTCACTCAGCTTTTCCTACATCTGAGTCCTACCTGGAAGGTGGTCGGTCACATCTTAGGCTCACACTTCAATGCTCTGACTCAGTAATTAATGTGGGAGTTTGGAGCATCGGGCTAGAGCCCAAAAGGAGGCTGTTTGGGTGTAGTGATTAGAGGAATTTCTTATGGCCCTCAAAATATCCTGTATGGGTGTCCTCCAAATGACATCACAGTCTTTTCATTTAAAAGTTAACTTCAACAAGTGGTGGACAAAGCAAACCCTAGCCAAACAATGAGAACACAGAAGAAAATGGATCCAGAAAAAAAAAAATACGCCATGAGACCATCACACATGACTTTGCCTGGTTAGTCCCATAGACATTCGGAGGAAGGGGTGTGGAAGTGAGGAGTGAAGTAAAGGATGAGGGAAGGGAGACTTTGCCAGCAATCTTGGATATGCAGCTTCAGACTTAATTGAAATGGAAAGTTTAGGACTAAAAACCCCTTGAGCATCTTTGAAACAAGAAAGGACACTGAAGAACATTTAAATCATCTTTCCCCTGCAAAACAAACCAAAGTGTGGAGACATTCTTATGCCACATAATGGAAAGTCAGGTTTCAACCTTGCAGAAGAATAGGTGATTTAAAATTGCAAAATAGAGTGTGGGAATTAATAGTACCATTAACATTTAAAAATGCTGTCCTGAGCAGTGCACTAGGAAATTATAACAATGTGAATCTCCTGTATTTAACAGCTCACTGCTTCTGTACACCCTGCTCTCAGAACAAACACGCCAAACTGAAGAAGGGGCACATTGGCCCTTTGTCATTATGACAGCCACAAGCAATAGGCTTTTTCCAATAGCCCCTATACAACCTTAATGGTAACTGTGGTCCTCCCCCAGTTTTCCTCCCACACTACTTCCTCCTATGTCTTCTAAAACAAAGACCACAGCAGGACTTAAATATGAAATCTTTCAGAGATACGCACATTTTTTCTCTTTTAAGAACATAACAAGACATTGCAATCAATTTCAATCTGTTTACATTACTCCATTGAGTTATACCTTTGGTCCCCAAGGGCAATCAAATCCAATCTGTTAGTGAGTTGTTAATATTTAGATATAAGGAAAATATCAAATCAAAATGTAAACAGAAATTTCAAATCTCACAGTGCAAGTAAAATTAAAAAGAAGGCATGGATGACTATATTCTTCTAATATTTTAGCTTTGAATTTTCATCACCAGCAGAATCACCGAGGCAGGGGAAAGGGAGTATGCCTACCTCGCAGGCTCAACTTACCGCATTTGTCTTTTTCTCTTTGTAGCATTAAGGACATGCTTGGTCAAGCAGCAAAAAGATGCACATTTAATCATGGCTCTACCACCGAACTGTTGCATGGCTTTGAGCAAGAAATTCTTGGAGCTTTGGTTCCCCCATTTATAACTCTATCCCAGATCCTTTCTTGAGTTCCAGATATGTAAATGCAACTGTCTTTCTGACATCTCCACCTTGACGATCTCAAAGCATCTCAATCTAACAAGGAACTAACCTGTGACCTCCCACCATGAAATTGGTTCTCTTCCATCATTCCTCACTCATCCACCTGAGCCAGCCAGGAATCTGAAACCCATGCCTGACATCACCCTCTCCTCTGATGTCCAATCTATGACCAAGTTTTGTTAAATTTAGACCTTTCATTTCTGCCCACCTCTGTCCATCTCCAGCACAGCACCACTCTCATTTAAGCCACCTTCACTCTCATCAGGACTACTGAGAGACTTCCTCACCAGTCTACCTCCATCTACTCTTTATCCTCTAATCATTTGTCTATCTTATCGGCATTCTTTTTAAAATGCAAATCTGATAATGTCACCCCTCCACCTAAAATATTTCAGTGACTTAGTCTAGCTATTTGGAAATCCAGCAACAGTCTCTGAACTCTTATCACACAGTCCTTCTCTCAGTTGCTTGCCCCTCACACCACAGGGCCTTTGCACATGCTATTCCCCTGCCTGCCATACTGCCTCTTCTCCAGCCAACATCTAGTCTTCCATCAGACCTCATCTCAGTTCTCCTCAGAGAAGCTACTCTCACCTCCATATTATGTCAATTCTTCTAATAATTCATGCTTATAATATTCTTACAGTTGTAATTTTTCATCTGTTTTGTGATCATTTGAATATTGCCAGCTTTCCCATTAGACCAGAAGCTCCATAAGGGCAGAAACCAAATCTCACTTTTCTCACGTGACATGTGTACAATAATTACTTGATGAACAATTGAACGCATCAATGAATATAAATAAATTAACAAAGCTCTGAAATTAATAAAGCTCTGAACACGAAAACCTACATCTATTATTTAACTTCTCTGTGCAATCACTAGCTGCATTAAAATGAAGGAAAGCCATATAAGTCCAAATTGGCCTAATATCAGATTTTACTGCTAGCATAAATAAATAGGTCTTGAAAAAGTTCCTATATATCTAGTCCTTGACAAGAAAGCAAACCGTCTATCAAGACACTGCAGGAAAGTTATACAGAAAGGGAATGTTTTGATGGAGAAGTTGAAAACAGGGAAGAAAGACTGGTCCAGAAAAATGCTGACAAAGAGAACAGCCTAGATAAAAAATATCTGAGTGGAAAGGGGCAAGGGGAATATGGTATGGAATACCCAAGAAGCATGAGCCACAGAAGGAGAAAAAGAGGTAGGAAATTATGAAATAATAGAGCTGAGTCATGTATCACCATGAACAACCTCACCTCACACAGGATCTGATTGGTCAGGTGCCCTGTAAAATCGTCCAGTTCTAAAAATTGAATTTTTTTGCTTGGGCCAGCAGTTTTACTGTGGTGTTTTCATCGTTGGCAGCCTGAAGGATATTAGAGCAATGATCGTCTCCTGCCAACAGTGTGCTATTTTGTTGGCTGTGCTGATGGCAAAACAGTTTGCTTCTGGCTGTAAACGAGTTTCTTGATTACCTGCATTAAAACCCTCGCTGTAGGTTCTATGGACAGATTCTGGGAAAGGACAGCATCAGAGGAACTTCAGAAGCTACCAAGAGAGCCTAATACACACACACACACACACACACACACACACACACACACACACACACACACACACACACAGACCTCTTAAGCACAACACAGAGGTAATGTCTAGGGCCTTTTTCACTGGACTAAAAAGAAGAGAGAAACATGTCACCCTTTATAAGAATAGGCACCTTTTGTGGAAAACCCTTTCCCAACACTGCATCTACACAGTCAAACCTCTAAGGGGCTCTGTGATTGGCTCAAGACCCCACTCAAGTTTTTACATCTCCAATCCTCCAAATATTTTAGGGGATAGTTGCTATTCCCCGTCCTTGGTGACAAGTACAATAAGCCCCCAAACTTGTGGCCTTCCCATAAGTTTTAAGCTCTTAAGCTGACAATTGGGACCTAGACCTTTCTCAAGGGAGTTCCCAACCTGGCAGGCGGACCAAGCAGCAGACTCAGGGCAGCGCCTTGTCAGCCACTCCCTTCAGCCTTCTCGGCTCCTGGCCTTTTGCCGAGAGGTGGGATTCCACAGTTTTGGTGTATCAGAGCCCCAGAAGGCTTCTGCTGAGCCCTCTCCTTAACAACTATGCCATCCAAGACACAACTCTTGAAGGGAACTTGGTCTGGATCTCTTAGGGTTGGATTAGGGACCCTAGTTTCTGAAACAGTTCATGTCCTTCAAGTCTTTGGGGCTTGGGGGAAGACACAGGTGTGCAAACTTTTCCTCAGCTCCAGCTGGTTTCCATATCAAGAGAATCTCTACTAGTATTCAGAGAAGAACCCATAATTCTCTCCTGGCAAATTCAAACTCAGGTCTTTTGGGGAGCTGATCCCCAAATCCCTCCCATATGTTCTTCCAATAAGACATTGGGATGCATTTGAGAATTAGGGTCAGGAAAAGAGTTTCCTAATATTGCCATTCAAGCTAATCTCCAAAACTATAGAGAAGATGCCATTATTTTTTTTAAGGAATCATAGATTTAAGATGAAAATCATGTCTCTCCAACCACATACCGTGAAGGAAACATTATCTCAGAAAAAATGTTTGAGCACAGGAAATAGGAAAAATACAAATTACTTTTAGTACCCAGATGAATCTCTGGCAAGGTATTGTGTTTAGTCCTTAGTACCTGACTAATTTTCATCCCTGGGAAAAATCAAGAAGGGGATCTTCAGAATACAGAATTGCCTCTATTCTTAAGTGACCCACCAAACCTTTCCAGTGATTGAGAACAATATATGTGTTAGATTTAAGACAGCTATAAAAGTTGCCTAATAAACCCGATTACAAAATAATGGGAACATTAACCATACAAAGTAAACCAAAGAGACTTGGTTCACATTCAGTCACTTCTAAGCTTGGTTATTAATACAAATTTTACATCCAGTCCTAGTTTACATTGAGAGGAGAAGCTATTATATTTCTATTTCATGAAAGCATGACCTGGACCATGGGAAGAAAACAAAAGGAACAGGAGGCAGAGGGAATGTTGCCTGACTCTAAAAGCTTCCAATATAATGATAAGGAGCAAGGCATCACCCCTATGATTGATCTTTCATGCCCTCAAAAGCCATCCTAAAATCTTCTAAACTGTTTGAAAAAATTTCCCCAAAAGTAGAAATAATATACTGATTGTTTATCTTGCGATCCTAGATTTATACTTTTGACTATATAAACTATGTATGAATGCCACACCAAGTGTAGGATATAATTCACACAATTATGGTTTCTTAAGCCTACATCGAGATATAAGAGGTAAATCACTGCAGAGTTCTTTCATTTTTTTTCCCTAATATCAAACAATGACATCGAGAAGCATATGAAATGACTGTTCAAACTAGAGAAACGTTCAGTACCTCGTCCTCCATGTTTCTGCTCTGAATGAAGACAGTTCTTAAAAACTCACAATAATTACTGTGTACTTAACAGCTTCTTAAGTAGCCTCTGAACATGTGAGTATAATTCTTTTCCAGTGCTTTCTACAGTAGAAAAAGAATCAAGTTGTTAAGAAATTAAATGACGCTACCTACCCAGTCCATGAAATTATACATACAGACGGTGTATACAGGACACAGTTCCTCACGAAATGTTATTTACTCACACCCTGATGGCAGCTCAGCCTATTGGCTCCATGGCTCCAGATAAAGGATAGGAGGCTCAGATTCTAGTTAAAAGTAATGTCAATTTAAAATTTTTCTGTTACTGCAGAAGAGGATCCATTCTATGTCCAAGTGAGAGAAGAAAATCATCAAACTCAAAATAAAAATTTACCTCCCGGGCTTCCCTGGTGGCGCAGTGGTTGAGAGTCCGCCTGCCAATGCAGGAGACACGGGTTCGTGCCCTGGTCCGGGAAGATCTCACATGCCGCGGAACGGCTGGGCCCTTGAGCCATGGCCACTGAGCCTGCGCGTCTGGAGCTTCTGCTCCACGACGGGAGAGGCCACAACAGTGAGAGGCCCGCGTACCGCAAAAAAAAAAAAAAAAATTTACCTCCTTACCCAAGTCCCCGCCCCTCATGACATATGCAGGCATTCTTGCCCTTTGACCACAATTTTCCTTAGTTGTTTCCAGAAGTTTACAGACTGTCTGAAGCCCGCACGTCACATACGCCCATTTCTGGCTCCTTCGGGTTCACCTTATTCTCCGCACACGGAATGGTGTTCAGGTATTTCCTTAATGTCTGGGCAGCTGCAGTAGGACCCCGCCATGTACCCTGAGGTATTGGGACTTCAGCCATAATCCTTTAATGGGGTGGGTCCCTGCAGTCTTCACTGCTTTTCCTCTGTCCTTTCTCAAAAGTGTACACATTCATGTTCCTACACATACACCATAATATTTGTGTTAACAACGGTCAAGGATAAGCAAACTCGGGTTCTTTCCAGCATAGGCCTGAAACTGGAACAGCAAGTATGAACCCAGCTGCCCATCTTGCTCCCGTGGCCAACCTCAGTGGGCACTGCAAGTAATAAGGTGTGAAGTATGACCTTTGCAGAAAAGACCATGAATGGATGCAGCTCCCTCCACCTTTTTATGGAAAAATTAAAGGAAAACATTAACAGAAGAGGGTAAAGAACTTGAGGCTGCGTACAATTCAAAGCCCTATTTACTCAAAAGTCTGGCTAGATTTCTACAGATTTACTCAAAAGCCCAAATTCATTTGATGTTGTCACTGCAGGTGGATCTAACTACTTGGATTATGATGATTTAAGGGACCGACTTTTTACAGGTTGGGAGTCACCAAAGATGGCCCTTCTCGGTTTTTTGTGTGACTTTAAGAAACTATAGTCACCACGCTGTACATTACATCCCAGAACTTACTTATCTCATACCTGGAAGTTTGTACCCTTTGATCACCTTCACCCATTCCCCCCACCCAACCCTTGCCCCCAGCAACCACCCATCTAGTCTCTGCTTAAAATATACTTGTTATATTCTTTCACTTTGAATGCTTCTGTAGCCCCATATTCAAGGTGTATCTCTTGTAAACAGCCTATATACAGGTAAATTTTGTTTTTTAATCCAGTCGAACAACCTTTATCTTCTAGTGTTTTTTTTTTTTCTTCTAGTGTTTTTAATCCAGTTGCATTAGGTATAATTACTGATATATTGGGATTTAAATCTACAAATTACTATTGTGGATTTTTTGGTCCCACCTATTCTACATTTCTTATTTCTCATCTTCTTGCCTTATTCTGTATCAAGTAGTATTTTATTATTCTATTTTCCCCTCTATTAGCTTCCCAGCTAGACAATACAATTCTTTTACTATCCTTGTAATGGTAACGATAGAAATTACAAATGCACTCTTGTTTTATTAAAATCTAATTTAAATTTGTGGTTTTATCCATTGTTGAACAATGCAAGGATCTTTGAACATATTAATGCCATTTACCCCTTCTGTCTTTTGTACTATTGGTATCATGTATTTTAGTTCTCTCTATATTTTAAAACTCACAAGTCCTTACTGCCTTGGTAGCTCTCTGATCTGCATGCATACACACCTACACACACACACGCACACACACACTCAGCTTTTCTGGGGTTTTTTTCCAATGGAAGAATTGGTCAGTAACCAGCTAGTCTCTCACTGTTGGATATGGAAATCCAAATAACTCTATCTTAAATGGGATTAGTAAACCATGATTTATCTGCTAATGTTTCTAAAGATCTCTTTTGTCAGATCCTTAAAATACAGTCATAGATTTCACATTTTCATCAGCAGTTGACTATGGTTTCTTTATTTAATTCAAGGATTAGAGAACTACAGCCCATGGACTGTCAGGCCTGTCGCCTGTTTCTCTAAATAAAGTTTTATTGGAAAACAGTAGCCATACCCATTTGCATATTGCCTGTGGCTGCGTGTACACTACAGAGACCACATGGCACATAAAGCCAAAAATATTTACTATCTGACCCTTTACAGAAAAGCTTTGCTGACGCCGTGATTTTGAAAATCAAGTCTTGTATCGATTCTTACCTCCATTATCTGTATTCCAACCTAATCTGGATATCTCTGGTAGATTAATATTCCAAAACTCAGGTCTAATCACACAGTGTTCGGCCTTATATGAGTTATTTGTATGAACTTATTTCATTTTCTTTCTAAAATATTTATAGTATTCCTTTTTGAAAGCAGGATTTGTCCATCATATTCTAAAGTTCCTTTTTACTATGCTACATGTGATAGGTGATACATAATCAATATTTGTTCATGTAATTGAATAACAAATTTATTCATTGTTAGAAGACATAAGATGTTCTTTTTTACTCTACCGTCTGAACATTAATGTTAGGCATCTGAAATGATACATATTATTTCCAACTCACTTCACCGCAATTTCACTTGAAAATAATCCACCACCTCCCATGGGCTGCTTCCCTCAATGCCATGCATCATCCCCCCCATAGAACCCAGTTTTATCCTCTGTCCCAGTCTCTTACTCCCACTGGCCAGCTCAATTTGGAGCCCTCTTAGTCAATTAAACATTCCTCCTTCCGACCACATCCTTCTCAGTGTTCATGAGACGTGTTGTTATTTGTCTTGTCCTTTGGCTCAGAAGTTATGATTTATCAGATAAATCCTGCTCTGCTAAACTACAGTAAGAGCCAGCCAGCCCACTTCCCCACTCTCCCTTCTGGTCTAAAGACATAGGATTTAACTAGAAGCATAAGCGAAAATAAAACCTGAGCAACGTTTCTCCTTTCTCCTTTATTTTCCTGTTCAGAGACTCAAATCTCTAAAGAACAGTATAGATGACTCCTCTAGGTGACTCAGCAGATGTAGAGAAGTTTTGGGGTGGGCAGGACACTCTACAAGGCTACAATACACATCAAAACTTCATCTGAAAAGGTCCCCAAACCAACTCTTTCTACACCCCTTTTTTATCACTGAGACATATTTAACTCTGAGTTTTGCATAAATTGTCCTTTACAACATGGGTCTTCCTTGAAATGTTTAGCAGGTTGTATAAAAATGACTTCCTTAGCGATAAGTATGGGAAGTTATAAATAAAATAGGTTTTTCCACTGCAAGTTTCTCAGAGCCTTCACTATTCTAACGGGCACCGTGGATCTGGGAGGGATGGGCGAATACACAGCAAGTTACCTTCCCAAGCTCATTTCGCCTCACTTTTGGAGATCAGCTATTAGTGTCTTGATGGACCACTAGTGTTCCCTCTGAAAACAGTTTAGTAAATGCTGACAGAACTCCCAACTCCAGCTAGGGCACTAAAGAAGATGTTTAACACCCAGCTGAACTGTCTTCCTCTCATTACTGCTCTCTATTGAAATACTATTGCACTGTCAACTTGAACTCAGTGTTCACACGGAAGCTGAATTTCTTACAGCACAGTATTCCCAGCAAGGACTAGGCTATCTGCCTATGAGCTTGCCGGGGGAGCTGTGGGGGCTAACATATCTTTTGATGGTGGCTTGAGTCTAATTGGATAAATCTGAAGTTAAACAGCCACAGCAACTGAAGAAAACCTAGTCTGTATTCTTTATACTTCTCTATAGTATTGTTTCATTTTATCTTGTATGTTTGGTTTGAAATCACTTTAAATGATATTCAGGGTCAAAAAGGAGAGTAAATTACAATTCTACCCCCCGATCCCTTACCTTATATTTATTTGCCTCTCCCCAACCTCTCCCTTGTCTGTTTTTTCCTTAAAAGAAAATAGTCCTGGGCTTTCCTGGTGGTGCAGTGGTTGAGAGTCCGCCTGACGATGCAGGGGACACGGGTTCGTGCCCCGGTCCGGGAAGATCCCACATGCCGCGGAGCGGCTGGGCCCGTGAGCCATGGCCACTGAGCCTGCGCGTCCGGAGCCTGTGCTCTGCAACGGGAGAAGCCCCAGCAGTGAGAGGCCCGCGTACCGCCAAAAAAAAAAGAAAAAAAAAAAGAAAAAAAAAAATAGTCCTGCCTGGTTTGCTATATGTTTCCTCTTCTTCTCTGGGTAAGATTATTAAATCATTAGGTTATTGGTTTATCACTTGGACCAGCTTGCTGTAGAAGCAATTTTTTCAAGCCTATTTCTCATCTCTAACACACTGAGGGAGACTGCAGGATTAGCTTATGAACAGATACACACTGCAGCTTCCTCCGATAATGAAACCATAGGAAACATGTTTAAGAAGCAACCCCATCAGTCCAGAAGCGGTTATGAAGCCATTTGTGATGATCAGAGAAGCCTGGTGGCATGCTAGTAAGACATGGATGACAGAGGAAAGTTATAGGTCACTAAACTATTTCATGTTCTGCTGAATTTTTCAAAAACCACTTCCAAGCCTGTTATTTTACTACCGCTGTTAAAAATAGAAATGGCTTCCTCTCAGAAACTTGAAATATTCTTGTAAAGGGTTGTCCCCTTGCAGAACTAGTAAGACATAAAACTGTATCCACATGCATGTCTCCTCTCTTCTCCTTTCCCACACTGTACGCCTTCTAACATGGGATGAAAAGGGAAACCTGAATATGATTATTGAGGCATAATTTGGTCACTTGATGCCCAATGACCCACTCATCTCAATCCTAGGAGTGTATTCTAGAAAAGCAGTTTAACAAAAAACAAGTATTATGTGCATCAATAAGTTGCTGTCATTTATAGCAGAAAAAAAAAGATATAACATAAGTACTTAATAAGAGGGAAATGTTCAATAATTTATCTGCAACATAAAATTTGATAGCCCTTTTAAAATGTAGACAGAGAAATATTGTATATGTTAAATAGAAAGGCAAAATACATAAATCTTAAACTCTGAAAGAAACATACACACATATGGATATACTGAGAAAAGCAAATTAATGCACTGGGTAATTTTTACCTTATAAAAATTTACATCAGAAACCATCTCATCAGCTTCACATTTCCTTTGCATCCTAATTAAGGTTACACTTAGCCACTAAAAATACAGTAGACCAGGTAAATTTTAATTTCAGATTTAAAAGTCAACTAAACTTTAGTATAATTAGTATAAAATATAATTTAATACTTTAACTTTTTAATATAGTATGCATGCAATTTGGGGACATATTTATACCCCTCAAATTTTATTTGTTAGCTGAAAATTCAGATGTAACTGGATGTCCCGTATTTTATCAGGCAACCCTACTCCAATATCGTCTAAGATACCAAGTCAAATGGAGAACTGGAAAAAGAGGTCAGTGTTTGGTCAGTCTAGTGACCCAACTTCTCATGTATGTCCCAAAAGAGAAAGGCTATGCTGGACTTGGTTTGTCACTATCAGTGTGGAGTTCCCCATATTGGGTAGAGTTTCACACCAAGCTTCTCCAACGACCAACTAATCCCGGGATGCCTTTGACTTAAACGTTGATCCTTAGTGTGGCCAGAAATGGTGCACCATTTCTACAAATATGGCACAAACCACAAAAATTTCATGCAGAAATAATATCTTCAACTGCTTTTCTCTAATGGGGAGTAACAGGCACTTAGACTTTCTGGAATCTTCTCCATAACAAAAAAAGTTCAAGTGGAAAAAAATAAAATATAAAATGCTTCCATCATGTCAACCTTGAAAATTAGTATATCTATATGCAAACAAGATTTTTATAGCGATACTGTTAGCCTACTGCTAATAGTAGGCAGAATGGTTTGTGGAAATAGGATTTCAAATTCCCAATATTTTCCTTTACCAACCATAACAATAGTCTGGCTATCTGAATTTTTAAGAGAGAGTATCATAAAAATCTTCTCAAAAGTGTAGAAGACATCTTACAGAGTAGCCAGTAAAATGCCTCATTTTACAAATAAAAATGGAGATGCAGACAGGTTAAATAAGCTGTTCAAGGTCCCATCTATGTCATGACTTCCCTTTAGGGAGAATGACTGAAATATTTCCATTATTTTCCCCAGTACAGAAAGGTGACTGAGGACCGACCATTAACAGCAGCAGACTGATTTACTAGGACTAGCAGTTTCAAGTAAGCAAAAGGCAAAAAACAGGGCAACAGAGATAATTCTTGACAGTTTGTTTTCAGCATAACTCAAAGATGAATTCAAGGATTATGATTAAATAAATATGTATTGATTTATCCTAAGAATATAAAGAATTCTTGATTATTAATTACATCAATTTCCATTTTACAAGTCAATACCTTTTCGTCATGGCAGCCTTCAACTCTGCATTTAAGTGACTGTGTATTGATGGATGCAGAGAGGATTGTCGGGGTTAGGAGAAGTGACCCATCAAACAAATAATTAAAAACTAATCCCGTGTCCAATTTTTGCTTCCACAGACAAGAGATCTCTACCTCTCTCTTGAAGAAATTGTTAGCTTAAAATTGTGGAGAGTGACCATATGTTACTTAGTGTCCTTTGTAACAGCTTGACCATATATCAAAAGCTAGGCAACAACAAGAATTCAAAGTAATAAAGCTTGCACACAAAATTGTAATCCACTGTCAGATAAGATGGAAAAGTCATGCTTCCATAGCAGTTTAAAAGAGTTTTAGAGGGCTTCCCTGGTGGCGCAGTGGTTGAGAGTCCACCTGCCGATGCAGGGGACACGGGTTCGTGCCCCGGTCTGGGAAGATCCCACATGCTGTGGAGCGGCTGGGCCCGTGAGCCATGGCCACTGAACCTGCGTGTCCAAAGCCTGTGCTCCGCGGCAGGAGAGGCCACAACAGTGAGAGGCCCGCGTACCGCAAAAAAAAAAAAAAAAAAAAAAAAGAGTTTTAGAAATTGCTAACAAGGAACTAGTTTCTTTCCTTACACCAAATGCTACAGAACAAAATACAACGGCTTTTCTTTCATCCAAGATGAAGCTCGTTGACATAAAATGGAGCAAGATGGACTCATAAAACACTTGCATTTTATTTAGTTAACTTACTCTCTTCTTTTCAAGGGAAGGGTGGCATCTTGTGGTACAAACACAACTTGCTTCGATAAGCTTACTTTCCCTGTGAGCAGAACAGTTTGGAAAATGGCATCTGGTTCTGAGCAACTATGCATATTTTTAAATTTCTTCTCCCTATGGGACCAGCCCCTCTCCTGCCCTTTGGTGGCTGCAGTTACTTTCAGGAGACTGAGGGCAGTGGGTGGAAGGTGCTTGGTTTATTAAACACAGTCTGACAGCCAAACCACCAAAACAAGATGCTTCTGGAACAGCTGTACTCACCCCTCCCCCACCCTATTGCCTTGGGGCGGGGGACCTTGATTTTCCAATTTCCTGAGATGTTTTTCTCCTTGCTTACTTAGCCTAAGCAATTAACCCTTCCTATAATTACAGTCTCTGAAATTTTGTTTCTAAAAGCACTTGGCCTATTTCTGGGATAGAGAATGGTGGCTATGGGTTTACAGCAATTCAGTGTTAGAGTTTTAACCACAGTGCCGGGAAGGAGGAAAGCCCAGCACAGTTGGGACCAGGAGGGAAAGAAGCAAAAATGTTCTAGAATGCTTTACTCTATTTCATACTGAATGAAGGCAGGAACCCTGACATGATAATGACTTTTGTGGGAGTTAACCTGCATTGTCAACTTTTGGCTTCACAGATTTGACTTGCCTGGAGGGATGTCTTCTTTCACTTGTCAGTGACACATAAGACTGAGGTCTGTGTTTTCTCCTCACGCTGAAATCACGCCACTGGGTGAGGCAGACACACATGCACACAGCACTGCCCTCCATCCATTCATTTCTTCCGTAGCTTGGATCACAACCGATCACTTTTGAAGCAGCATCGAAGGCTTGCAAAGATGTTTTAAACCATGATTACTTGTGCTGGTAGTTTCTAATTTCTCCCTACTCTTTTTTATAAAAATATAATTGGGGCTTCCCTGGTGGCGCAGTGGTTGAGAGTCTGCTGGGGGGGGGCCCGGGAAAAAAAAAAAAAAAAAAAAAAAAAAAAAAATCATTGGTGCACAATTGTTTCATAAGCAGATCATTCCAGTATACGTACTATATGCACGGACATGTCCCCATGTTATGAAATTTAATGCCCACATATGTTCTCTATGTAGATGTATTTTTTAATCCCCCCAATTTTTTTTTCTTTTTTTTTTTTGCGGTACGCAGGCCTCTCACTGTCGTGGCCCCTCCCGTTGCAGAGCACAGGCTCCGCACGCGCAGGCCCAGCGGCCATGGCTCACGAGCCCAGCCGCTCCGCGGCACGCGGGATCCTCCCAGACCGGAGCACGAACCCGCGTCCCCTGCATCAGCAGGCGGACTCCCAACCATTGCACCACCAGGGAAGCCCTAATCCCCCCAATTATTAAGCACTAAGGTTGTTCTCCTTATAAATAACATTATGTAAATCTTTGTGCACATTTTTGATTATTTTCTTAGGAAAAATTCCTAAAAGTAAAATTTCTGGGTAAACACTATGCATATTTTAAGAGATTTTCAATATATTACCAAATTGTCCATCTAAAAGATTGTACCAATTTACATTCCCCTCAAGCAACATTTTCAAACAGCAATTTGAGTTTTATTGCCTCTTTAAACCTTGCCATTTCCATAGGTGAAAACGAGTGTCTCATGGCTAAAAGATGAATTTGTATGATTTCTAGTGGACAAAATACTTATATACTTCATATGAATGTCTTTGTTTTTATTCCTTCAAACTCTTTGCCTGTTTTTCTATTAAATTGTATATTTTTGGGGGGACTTCCCTGGTGGCACAGTGGTTAAGAATCCACCTGCCAATGCAGGGGACACGGGTTCGAGCCCTGGTCCAGGAAGATCCCACATGCCACGGAACGATGAAGCCCGTGTGCCACAACTACTAAGCCTGCACTCTAGAGCTCGCGAGCCACAACTACTGAGCCCACGTGCCACAACTACTGAAGCCCGCACACCTAGAGCCCATGCTCCGCAACAAGAGAAGCCACCGCAATGAGAAGCCTGTGCACTGCAACGAAGAGTAGCCCCCGCTCGCCGCAACTAGAGAAAGCCCGTGCAGAGCAACGAAGACCCAACGGAGCCAAAAATAAATAAAAATTTTAAAAAATTGTATATCTTTTTATAGTAATTGAAATAAACTTTTTCTGTACAATGTCAACTCTTTATCATTTAAGTAAAAAAGATTGCCCCCAATTTTTCAATTTTACCTTAATTCCAATTTTTTAAAATTCTGGTTCAGTCTGTTTATATATCTTAAGTCTGCCAGTAGCCTCTTCTTTTCTTTTTCTAGCACACTTTAACTTGCCTAAGATTCATAGCTTTTATTCCTATCAGAAGTTCCCCACTTTCTTCCTTTATCAAGTCTAGCATTTGCAACAGGTTGTGTTTCATGTCTGAAAAGAATGGATTGATTATTTAATAAATGGTGATCAAACAACTGGATGTCTAAAAGGATATAAAACTTAGATTCTTACCACATACCTCAGACATACACACAGGCATACACAAATTCCAGATGAGTTCAAGATCAAAAGATAAAATAAATAATAAGTGAAAATAAAATAAATACTAAAATAATGAATTAGAAAAAGGAATGAAAAGAAATAAAGGGTATTAGTCTCAGCAAAACAATCTTGTGTAAAGTCCGGTAAAGAAGCAGAGACACTGAGGACTTAAATAACAGGCATGTGAACAATATCCACGTGGATTGTAGTGCCCAAGGGCCAAACACACTGCTCTGCATAAGAGAACCTTCCCACATCCATGAAGGTTTAGAAGAATCCCCACGATTACTGACCTTGAGTTTCTCATGACTGGCAGACTGTTAGGAGAGATGCATATAATCGCACTTAAAAAACATAAGGTAGGGGGCTTCCCCGGTGGCGCAGTGATTAAGAATCCGCCTGCCAATGCAGGGGACACGGGTTCAAGCCCTGGTCCCCGGGAAGATCCCACATGCCGCGGAGCAACTAAGCCCGTGTGCCACAACTACTGAGCCTGCACTCTAGAGCCTGCAAGCCACAACTACTGAGCCCACGTGCCACAACTACTGAAGCCCGTGTGCCTAGAGCCCGTGCTCTGCAACAAGAGAAGCCACCGCAATGAGAAGCCCACGCACCGCAACAAAGAGTAGCCCCTGCTTGCCACAACTAGAGAAAGCCCATGCACAGCAGCGAAGACCCAACACAGCCAAAAATAAATAAATAAAATAAATGTATAAATAATAAATTTAAAAAAAGAAAAATAAGGCAATGTAGCAGTTCTTACATGCCTGATTGGGGTCACAGACTCATATCTGATAGATGATAGATAGATAGATAGACAGATAGGAAAAATAAAGAAGAGATCAAAATCTAGATTATAAAAATGGGTCAAGTATATAAAAAGAAAATTCACAGAAAAGATACACAAATGGTGAATATACATGTGAAAAGATCTGACTCATTAAGTAGTAAGGGAAATGCAAATTCAAACAAAAATTAGATGTTATAATTTCATCTACAAAATTGCCAAAATTAATAAATTGATAATATCCAATCTTGGGAAAACTGACAAAAACCCTCATATGAGTGCGAACTGGCACAGCCCTTTTGGAAGGCAGTTTGGCAGTACTGACTCACGTTTTAAATGTAGAAGCTCTTTGTCTCAGAAATCCACGGGTGCCTTTCTAGAAAAAATTTACACCTAAGTACAAATGTGGTAAAGAATTTTCTTTCGGCATTATTTTCCAACTTTTCAGTTTTACAGGCAAAGTTTCAATGAATGTTTTTGTAAAATTGTTTGTGCATATGTAAACATGTATTTCTATAGAATAGAATTTGCTAAGCCAAAAAGTATACACATTTAAGTTTTTATATCAGTGGACTAATTACCCACCAAAATGGTCTTACTAATGTACTCTCTCACCAACAGTTTGAGAGTGCCTGTTTTCCTGTTCTTTTGCCAACCTTAGGTATTGTCAACTTTAACCAAACAATGGGTAAGAAGATAATATCTCAGTTAAACAATGTGTATTTCCCTAGTTACTAGAGAGGTTTTCAATCTAAATGCTGTTGAACTTGTACATCTTCTCTCTAATAGCTTCTGAGTTTTAGAAATTTTTCCTAATGCTATTTAATTTTTTCACTTTTTAAAAATTGTGGTAAAATACACATAATATAAAATTTACTATCTTCACCATTTTAACATGTACAGTTCAGCAATGTTAAGTATATTCACAGTTCTGATGCATCCAATCTCCAAAATCATTTCATCTTGTAAATCTGAAACTCTGTACCCAGTAAACAACAAGTCCCCATCAACCATCATTCTACTTTCTTTCTCTATGAATTTAATGACTTTGGAAACTTCACATAAGTGGAATCATATAGTATTGATATTTGCCTTTTGTGATTGGCTTATTTCAATGCAATTTATTTTTAATAATGAAAACTAGAAACAACCTTTTAGAAAACAGAATAGTTAAATAAACAAAAATATATCCATGCTTTTTATAACATGCAATTATTTGTTTGTTTTATAAGAGAGATGTAGATGTATTGGCCAGAGGTAATTGTAACAGATCAAGATCACCATCTTGGGTGCAGGTGGTAAAAACTGGCAGATTCTGGATATATTCTGAAGTTAGTGGCAGTAGTATATACAATTGGGTTGAATATGGGATTTGAGAGAAAGATGACACTAGTGTTTGTGATCTGCGGAAAGGGAAGATTGGAGAGGGTATTTTCTGAGATCGGAAAAGTGATTAGGGGAACAGGTTGGGACATGCAGGAATCAAGAGGTGACTTCTGGTCATGTTAAATCTAAGATGTATAGTTGACATCTATAGTGCATATGCAGCTATAAAAAACCATTCATTTTAACTCACTGTCTCATGACTTGAGGTTAGACCAATCCATTTTTTTCAAAGGATTCAATAACTTTAACTCTATGGATTAAAATTTTTTTCAACATTAAAAAAATGAACACCATATGTAATTACAATCTTTTTAGCCAAATTTGCATTTTAATGTGGTCTCCTATTATACATTGTTACCACCTGTGTAAAATGAGTCAATCATAGTTTAATGAGACTTGGATACAGTGAAGCAATTTATAAATGTAAAATAGAATTATCACATTTGGTGATTATCAAAACTGCAAGCTGAATGAAATGAGAAGTTCCATCTGTTACTCTCTACCTTTCACCCCTACGTGAAGGAAATATAAAAGAGAAGAGTTACAGGAGCTTCTTCAAGTAGATGCATAGAGTGAAAGTTCTCATTTGGCAGGGACTGTGTGTTATTCATTTTTGTATCACCCACAGCGGTTTGTGTGTAGTAGGCGTCCAATTAACATTTGTGGAATTTCATCAAAGCCTAATGAGCTGTAAAGAATAATGTCACGGTCATTATTCAATACATTTGCACAAGCATTTATTATGGAATGTGAAAAAAAACAGCTTGACTTCTGGCAACTTCAGTTATCCACGACACAGATAGGAACTGAGAAAATAAGGGAAAGAGAACTAACTACCATAAAGCCACCTGTACTTTACTATTGAAGAGAAGTCATCTTTAGGCCAGAGAAGAACTTCGAATTACAGGTAAATTAAAATGTATTGGTCCAATAAGAGTAAATTAGAAGCAACAGATACAGTTATTTTAACTGAAATGCACCAGTAAATGATAACAAATGAAGGAGAGAAAATAGGATACCAATTATATTTATTTATTTGGTTGCTCCAGGTCTTAGTTGCAGCAGGCAGGCTCCTTTGTTGCAGCTCGCGAGCTCCTTGGTTGCGGCATGCATGTGGGATCTAGTTCCCTGACCAGGGATCAAACCCGGGCCCCCTGCATTGGGATCGTGGAGTCTTAACCACTGCGCCACCAGGGAAGTCCCAGGATACCAATTATAAAGTAAATAATGTAAATAATATATTGACCACTGGTGGCATTTTTCTCTTACAGCAAAGTGTCATAATTGATGTGCATGATGTGAAAAGATTCAGTTCCACAAATGTTTTGGTAGATAACACATAATCAGATGCTACAGGGATTCAAAAGTGAGTAAGACATAGACTTAGCTGCCAAAAACCTAAAAGTCCCAAGGCAGAGATAAGAAAAGTAGACAAGTATAAGCAAAAGCAGCCTATGAAGTTTACACAACATTGAGAATGCAAAAGAAAGAGAAATAAGAAAGATGTGATTCAGAGGGTGTGGAGAAAAAGGAATCCCCCTACATTGTTGGTGGAAATGTAAATTGGTACAGCCACTATGGAGAACTGTACGGAGTTTCCTTGAAAAACTAAAAACAGAGTTACCATACGATCCAGCAATCCCAATCTTGGGCATGTATCTGGAGAAAACACTAATTTGAAAGGACACGTGCACCCCAGTGTTCATAGCAGCACTATTTACAATAGCCAAGACATGGAAGCAACCTGAATGTCCATTGACAGATGAACGGATAAAGATGTGGTACATATATACAGTGGACTATTACTCAGCCGTAAAAAAGAATGAAATAATGCCATTTGTAGCAACATGAATGGAACTAGAGATTATTATACTAAGTGAAGACAGAGAAAGACAACTATCATATGATATCACTTATATGTGGAATCTGAAAAAAGTGGTACAAATTAACTTATTTACAAAACAGAAATAGACTCACAGACATAGAAGACATAGAAGACACCCTGGCCACCAAAGGGGAAGAGGTAGGGGAGGGATAAATTAGGGGTTTGGGATTAACATATACACACTACTATATATAAAATAGATAAACAACAAGGGCCTACCGTATAGCACAGGGAACTATATTCGATATCTTTTAATAACCTATAGTGGAAAAGAATATGAGAAAGTATAGATTTATATGTATAACTGAATCACGTTGTTGTACACCTGAAACTAATGCAACGTTATGAATCAACTATACTTGAATAAAATTTTTTAAAAAATAAAGAAAGATGAGATTCATGGAAGGAGTCCAATGTAAAGGAAAGATCAGGGAACTTTACCAGGTGAGCCAAAGCATAGGAATAAGTCAGAGACTAATGAGAGACGTAAATGGAAAGATGGGTAGGAGCCATATTATGGAAGGCACACACACCAAGATGAAAATTGTTTTAATTAGTAAGGGTGGGTATTTGAGAGTCATAGAAAGATTTTGAGCCGGGAAATAAGACAACAGGAATTTTGGTAGCGAGAAGATTAACTTAGCAATATTGCGTGGACTTTGCTCCTGCAAGTGTCGTTCCCAGACCAGCAACATCAGCATCTAACCTTAGCTTATTGGAAATACAGACTCTCAGACCCCATTTTCTTTTTTTTATTTATTTTTATAACAGGAATTTTGGTAGCGAGAAGATTAACTTAGCAATATTGCGTGGACTTTGCTCCTGCAAGTGTCGTTCCCAGACCAGCAACATCAGCATCTAACCTTAGCTTATTGGAAATATAGACTCTCAGACCCCATTTTCTTTTTTTTTCGTGGGTTTATCTCTGGGCTTTCTATCCTGTTCCACTGATCTATCTTTCTGTTTTTGTGCCAGTACCATACTGTCTTGATTACTGTTGCTTTGTAATATAGTCAGACCCCATTTTCGACATACAGAATCAGAATCCGCACGTGGACAAGATCCCCCAGGGAACGTGTAGCACATTAAAGTTTGAGAAGGGCTGTTTTAGAATAGCCTCAAAGGGAAACATTCTGGAATTGGAAAGCCAATTAAGAGTTCTTTAATATAAGAAAAATAAGAGTTGTAATAGTACAATCAATAGATAATGAAAAGCAGAAAACTACTACTGCCATGCTTCACTTATGCAGAGCTAACCCTCAGATGAGAATGAGATGCATCTTAAGTAAATCACTGCTCTGTGAACATGATGGTTACTGGACATCTGATCCTTTCTTCTTGAAGCCCTAGACTGGGTCTCTAGTTCTGCTCAATTCCATCATTTTTTTTTCACGTGATGAGGTCAAGGGCATCACCTATCCCTATTCTCTCTCTCTGTCTACCCCCCTCCTTCCTCCCTCCCTCAGGAACCTAATACATGGTAAAGATAATACCACAATTCAATGGTGGAGGAATAAACTGCTTAATCGTGGGTATTGGGGAGAGTGGTTCACAGTGAATGAAAAAGAGACTGGATCACCACCTGACATCACATACAAATGTGAGTACCAGATGAATTAAGGACTTCATGTGAAAGGAAAACACAAACAGTAAATAAAGGCAGGGAGGGGGAGTCGTGGGGGAAGGTAAGGGTAGTAGAATATCTTTGTGACCAAGAGGCAACACACAGGCCATGAGGGAAGCAGTCCACTCAGTCATTTGTAGCATAGACAAACTTAGCAGTCAAATGACAAAATGGAAGGAGGTAACTGCAACTTTTAACACCAATTAGAGATTAAGAGCTAGAATAGGAAAGGAACTACCACAAATCAAATTGGGGGAAAAACGAGTGATTCTCAACAGAAAAATGGGAAAGAATATGAACGGGCAATTTAGAGAAGAAGAAAAAGATGACAAACATAAAAAATATTCAAATTCGTTAGTAATCAGGGAAATGTAAATAAGAGCAATAGTGAAATACATTACGTTAAATGAAAAAGGAAGGAGGCTAGATCATGTTGAATGCTGGCAGAGGTGCAGCTACGAAAGGCTCCACATGCACTGCTGGTGGAAGTAGAAGGGAGTAGTCATTCCCAAAAGCAACCTGGCAGTGCTTAGTCAAATTAGTATATGCATAGTCTATGGCCCAGCAGTTTTTCTCCTGGCTATATATTCCAAAGAAATTCTCACATAGGTCTATTCGAGAACACCTAGAAGGCTAGTCATTGAGCATTAGCTGATGATGAGAGGAGTTGGGGGCAACCTGGGAGAATGAATGAGCAAAAGGTGGAGGATGCACACCATGGAGTCCATGCAAGAACTTGATTCAAAGGACTCCACGTAGGACTTCCCTGGTGGCACAGTGGTTAAGAATCCGCCTGCCAATGAAGGGGACGTGGGTTTGATCCCTGGTCCGGGAAGATCCCACGTGCCGCGGAGCAACTAGGCCCGTGTGCCACAACTACTGAGTCTGCATTCTAGAGCCCACGAACCACTACTGAGCCCACATACCACAACTGCTGAAGCCAACACACCTAGAGCCTGTGCTCCACAATGAGAGAAGCCACCGCAATGAGAAGCCCACACACCGCAACGAAGAGTAGCCCCTGCTTCCCGCAACTAGAGAGAAAGCCCACACACAGTAACAAAGACCCAATGCAGCCAATAAATAAATAAAACAAATGATTCCATGTATATTATGTTTATATCAAAATTTACCACAATAATAATAACAATTGCTAGCATTTATTGACTGCTTACTATATGCCAAGCATCATTCCAAGCTCTTTACATATGTTTATCCTCACACCAACTCAGGTATGTACTATCCTTAGGAAGGTAAAGCATGGAGAGGTCAAATAACTTGCCCAAGTGCACATAGCCAATACGGAGCAAATAATGAATTCATACTCCAGGCAATCTGGCACCAGAATCCATGATATTTGTCACTATGCTACACAGCCTGCTCTGAGATATACTCTCGGAAATGTTCCAAATTCTAATAAGAATGTCTATTGTTGCATGATTTAAAACAGATAAAAAAAGTCTGCTGTTAATCTAAATTTCCGTTAATAGCTGTCCATATGCCCATCTGTTTGGCATATGAACTAGATCTTGCATGTAGTCACATGAAAATACCTAAAGACGTAAGTGAAATATGTAAGGAACAAAATATTGTGTATAATGTAATTTATTTTGTGTAATTTCCTTTTTCAAAAGAAATGAGTGTGTGTGTGTGTGTGTGTGTGTGTGTGTACACACATGTGCAAAATTGTGAGTATGTATGTATGCAAAAATATTTGGGGGGAAATAATACCTAGGAATATGTTCACAGTAGTTTAAGTTGGAAAAAGAGTCTGGAAAAGAAAACAATTTTTTACTTTTCATTTTTCCTCTTGGGATTGCTTAAATATTCTAACCACACACACATTACTTTGTTTTTTTAAACAATTATAGTTACCAGAATGATGAGATTGTAGGCCATTTTCGCTCTGTTCTTATATTTTTTGTACTAAAAAAAGTAATAAACATAATTTGAACAAATATATAAAATTACCTTAAATCCATTGATGGCATGAATCACTGATGCTTTCATAATTGAAATTTTCACTCTATGTCTGACATTGTTAATGAAGCACATCACAGAATACATTGTACAGAATGTAATCTTCATGGAGAAGAAAAGTAGCTTCTCTTCATAAAAAGCTTGTAACTCTAGCCAAATGAAATAGCAAGATATAGATGGCATATCTCCAATACGACAGCATGTGGCCTTTCAAATGGATTTACATTAGAGCTGAGAAACACCATCTCCTAATGATAATATGAAGGAGAAGAGCAGAGGGATCTAGATTAAGAATTCTTTGCAAATCCATTTAATAGAATTGAACATTTTACTTGCCAAAGGCTTCTCGGGAAAATTAGATGGAAAGTACAAATGCTACCAAGTGATCTGGATGATACCCGATGTCTAGGTGGTTTGCATGGTCAACAGAGTTATTATGGTCAATGGTTCCCAAGTAGGAATGTTATGAGCATTGCACTCAGGTACAACATTATGAAACATGAATTCAGGTGCAGGATCAGCACAAGACATGATACACTATTACCTTATACACTGTTACCTTACTATCTTATATATTTTTCATGGCACCAAGAAAACATTGTTTTCCTCTAAAAAATTTGAAAGGTGTTCCTCCATTGTTAACTAATCTTTTTTCCCTTAGGGGATTTTATAATCGTGGAAAAATTTTTAATGAACCTAATGCACCCTTTTTTTCAATGAAGTTTGAAAGAGGCTGATTTGAATTATTTAAGAATTGCTTTTATTAACTTCAACCAGTTAGCAGTTATACTAGAAGACTCCATTTTCAATAGCAACAAAAAGATAAATATAATATGCAATATATATATTAAGGAAAAAACTACTCCTAAAACAACCAAAAGATAAGTTGAAAATATGAAAAATCACATCAGTAATGATGGTAAATCTCCCCCAAGTTAATCTATAAATCTGAGACAAACCAACAACAACAAAAAACCACCAACCACATCTTTGGAAGCCAATTAGGAAGATCTATCAAACTTTAAATGTACATTCAAATCCTACTTCTAGGAATTTATCCTACCAAAAAAAGTAAAAAACAAAAAAAACTTACTATTGCCATGATCCATGTTTAAGGTCATTCACTGTGGCACTGTTTGTAAAAGCAAAACCGCAAACAACCTAAGTGATCATCCATAGACCAGTTAAATAAATTATTGCATATTTATCCAGTGATATACTGTGCAGGTAATAAAAAACAAAATATTACAAAGCTCTCAAACTATGACATGTTTTCTTATCAGTTATAATTTTCATTTTAACCCGAGAGCTCTCTTTCAGACTTATTTATAGAATATTATTATTTATCACTACTGTGTATACATAAAAAGGAACATGTAAGTGAAATCAATTTAGGGATTCCTAAAACTTTTTCACATTTGGAGTTCAACTCCCTCTAGGCTCAGAATTATAGAAATCCATAGTTTGCCATGAAATGTCATCCTCTGGGCTCCATTATTATCTTCAAGATCATCTTCAAAAATGATGACACATTATATTACCTTTGAACCTTTTAAACTTTTACTAGAAGAAGGAATTGGAAGGTTTTCAGTTCTTCCAAAGTGGTCTTTCCCAGTGGTCTATTGACTGAAACATCAAGGCACTGCAGTTGTCCAGTCCGTGAATTCACAGACAGCGATGATTGCACCACAACTGCTACTTATTGATGATGGTTGTAAAATATCATTGAATACAAGCCTCAGATTAATTTAAGGCACTAAAATATGAAAAAAAATGTGTCATCTTATTGTTGAAATACATTATAAAGTGAAAGGAGCAAGACGCAAAACAATGTGTACAAACAAAGCCATCATTTGCTTTAAAAGGGGTTAAAGAATACATACATATGATTATGGATACATAAAATATCCCTAGAAGAACACACACACACACATAACTGTTGTCTGGTGGATGTGTACTGTGCTGCTAGAGATGGCGTAGGAAGGAGAACTTCATTGTATAGACTTTGAGTCTCTTGAATTTTAAACAATGGGAATGTTGTATCAATTCAAAAAATTAATACATTTTAAAATTTGTAGATTTGCTTTTGCTGTTTTAAAAATAAAATTAAAAGTGAGGTGTCATTTTATTTTTATCACAATTTAAAGCAAGTTTTCAATGCTATATAAAATACGTTTGCATAAGAAGTAGCTAAATCCATTGCTTTATGCAAGCAGTTACTTTCAGAGCAAAGAGACCCCAAAGGATCCAACACCACAAGTAAAACGTAAATGAAAGTACAAATCAGTTGATAAGTCATTCCTGGGCTGCCATTTATGTCCTTACTAGTTGAGTCCAAAAAGACATTTAAAAGGTTTGAACCACAGGGAAATTGAAAAATGCCATTCCCGTTCTGGTTTTGAGCTGTGTACATATATTCAAAAGGGATGATAGTCATTCACTCAGTAAACTGCTTAGTGGCTATTATCACGGGACTAGAAAGACAAAAGTCCTGACAAAAGTTCTGGTAAGGGAAAGGATATATAAACCTATGATAGGACTCAATGCAGAATGCACACAGTGCAATGGAAACCCAGGAGAGTGTCTAGCTTATTTTAGGAGTATATAAGAAGACTTACTCTGAGAGTTGGCACTTAGACTGAATCCTAAAGGCTCTTAACCCTAAAGTAAACAAACCCATTGGAAGATGTCCTCAAAATCTGGTCAAAGGATCAACTCACCCCTGCTCCTAAGCCCATCACCATCTGAAAATTGATTAACTTAATAATTCTATCAGTTATCTCTCTTCTATCTTCAACCTCTCATTTCACACTAGCCCTTCTTTCTCAACATAGAAGTAAGCTTTCTAACTATTGTCCTACTTCTCTTCTTTCCTTCACAGCCTTTTAATAAAACATGCTACATATGCTATCTCTGCTTTCTCAGCTCCCATTCATTCTTCCTGCCACCTCACCAATAATGACTCTTGCCCAAGTGGACAATGATCTCTTGCCTGGAAAATTTATTTAATACTTTACTGTATCTTATTTGATCTCTTTTTCTCCTTCCTTGGCTTCCAAAATCTTTCAATGACTTTCCATTGACTTTATTATAAAAATCCATGCCAGCAGCATGGCATGTAAGGAATTAATTAGTTTGAAAACAATTTCATTTCAGGAAAAAAAAAATGCCTACAGGAAAATAGATTAGGACACATCACAGAGAAGTCCAAAAAAGTTCATCATACTTAATCAGATAATCAATTGACATATACAATATAAGAAGCATGTGGCAAAAGTAATAGCCTCACCAGCATCTTTATTTCCAAGCTTAAGTCATGGTCAGGAGCAAACCAAAGTTCTTGATCTCTGTAGGCAGGGAGTTCTCATGGAAAAAAGCAATAGCAAACAAGGTGACTTGAATTAACCCTCTCACTGAGAACAACTAAGAAAGCTGAACAAAAACCAAACAAACAAACAAAAATGAAAAAAAAAAGACAAAAACAAACCAAAAACTTTACAAAATAATGAAGTATTGTGAGGCCAAGATTAGAAGACAAGAGCTGAGAAATGTAAGCTGAGGCACTCAAAGCTGCATTTTTTCCAAAGACATTTGCTTATGATGTAAAACAAACTATGAAGTTCATCTGTATTTTGGAGACCTCTTGAATCCAAGAAGACAGAAATTAAAGCCTGGACACTGCCAAGGGATGGGATTCTAATAAATTAATTCCCATTTTCAACTAAAATTATGAAAATCATGTCATCAGGATAGGTGTGAACTGAAAATAAATCATCAATAGCATGGATTTGTATTCTAACCTCCAATCAGCTAGATATCCAGTAACCTCAAGCTTTGAACCAACATGAAAGAGGTCCCAGAATGGGATCCCAAACAACGAGCAGAACCAAATGAAAGTCCTCTCTGGAAAAAGCACCATCATCCAAGGCATCAAAATATTTATCCAAATATCTTTTAAATACAATGTGAAGCATAGACTTAAAGATAACCAAACACACAAGGAAACAAATACCCTAAGGAAAAAAAACAATATAAACAATAATTAACAGAAATGACCCACAAATACATGATGTATTGAAATTACCAATGACTACTAAGAAAAGCAAAACAACAAAAAACAATTGTGTTTATTATGATGAAAGAAATAAAGACCAAGATTCAAATTTTAGTCAGAAGACTAAAAGAAAAACAAGAGAAAGTCTAGAAATGAAATACATAATTCCTAAAATTAAGAACTCAATATATGGTTTGAATAATATATTAGACGTAGATAGAAAAAAATCAGTCTATTGAAAGACAGGTCAAAAGAAACTATCCAGAATATAGCACAGAAAATTCAGAAAAGAAGGAAAGGTATTTAAAGGATATGTTGAGAAGGTATAATGAATGTTTCATCAGAGCTCCAGAAGAAGAGAGAGAGAATGTGCTGGAGACAATATCTTAAAAAGAGAGTAGCTGAGAATTGTTGAAGACCGATCAAAGACACTAATCCGCAGATTCAAGAAGACAAATAAATGCTAAGCAGGAAACATAAAAAGAAAACCACATCTAGATAAATCATACCCAAAAGGACAGAAAAAAACACACACACACAAAGGAAATCTTAAAAGCAGCCAGAATAAAAGAAGCTACAAAGGATCAAAACTGACTTTGGAGCTGACTTCACAATAGCAACAGTGAAATCCAGGAAACATTGGAATATCTTCAGTGTGTGAGGAGGGTGGAAGCAGAGAGGTGAGGAAGGGAATACCACTCTAGAATTCTATATCCAGTGAAAATATTATTCAAAACTAAAGATAATGAAAAGATGCTCAACATCACTAACTATTAGAGAAATGCTGATCAAAACTACACTGAGGTACCACCTCACCATTAAAAAGTCTACAAATAACAAAAGCTGGAGAGGGTGTAGAGAAAAGGGAACCCTCTCACACTGTTAGTGGGAATGTAAAATGGTGCAACCATTATGGAAAACAGCATGGAGTTTCCTCAGAAAACTAAAAATAGAGTTGCCATATGATCCAGCAATCCCACTCTTGGGCATATACCCAGACAAAACTATAATTGAAAAAGTTACATGAACCCCTATGTTCATAGAAGCATTATTTACAATGGCCAAGACATGTAAACAATCTAAATGTCAATCAACAGATGAATGGATAAAGAAGATGTGGTATATATATATATGCAATATATGTGTATGTATATTTATACAATGGAATATTACTCAGCCATAAAAAAGAGTGAAATAATGCCATTTGCAACAACATGGATGGATCTAGAGATTATCATACTAAGCAAAGTAAGTCAGAAAGAGAACAACAAATACCATATGATATCACTTATATGTAGGATCTAAAATATAACACAAATGAACGTAGCTACAAAACAAAAACAGACTCACGGATATAGAGAACAGACTTGTGGTTGCCAGAGGGGAGGAGGGTTGGGGTGGGAAGGATTGGGAGTTTGGGATTAACAGAGGCAAATTATTATATATAGGATAGATAAACAACAAGGTCCTACTGTATAGTACAGGGAACTATATTCAATATCCTGTGACAAACTATAATGGAAAAGAACATGAAAAAAGAATATATATACGTATAACTGAGTCACTTTGCTGTACAGCAGAAATTAACACAACATTGTAAATCAACTATACTTCAATAAATTTTTTTTTCTTTTGCTGTACGCGGGCCTCTCACTGCTGTGGCCTCTCCCGTTGCGGAGCACAGGCTCCAGACGCGCAGGCTCAGCTGCCATGGCTCACGGGCCCAGCCGCTCCGCGGCATGTGGGATCTTCCCGGACCGGGGCACGAACCAGTGTCCCCTGCATCGGCAGGCGGACTCTCAACCACTGTGCCACCAGGGAAGCCCTAAAATTTTTTTTTAAATGAGGATAAAATAATAATACTTTCAACTTAGAAAAAATACTTAGTTATCACCAGAAGACCCATGTTAAAGGAAATTCTAAAGAATATACTTCATGAAAAAGAAAAATTATCCACGATGGAAGCTCCGAAATACAGCAAAGAATAAAGGATGAATAAGGTGGTAAAAATACATGCAAATATGAAATAATATTAACTGTATAAAATAATGTCTTATGACATTTAAAATGTTAATGACAAAATTATCTAGAAACAATAGCATATTAGTTATGAGGATAATTAACAGAGATAAAATATTCCAAGGTTCTTATATTTTCTAGGTGAAAATCTTCATTAACTTAGACTTTCACAAATTATTAATGAGTATTTTTGATAATTGAAAAAGATGGAATCATAACTAAATCCAAAAGGCAATAAAGGAAAGAAAAAGAAACAAAGAATGAGTGGAACAAATAGAAGACACATAATAAGATGGTAGATTTAAGTCCAAACACTCAGTAGTTTCAGTAAGTGGATAGAATCTCAGAATTAGAAAGCCTTTCTCAGCTAGTCACAGGAAGTTCTGGAACGATCACAGGCCTCTCCCAGACACGGATAAAGGCAAGCCTCCCCATAAGTTTTGCAGCACGGAAAAGCAGAAAAAAAATTCATTCTTCCTTGGGTCAGCTGGGTTCCATGAGAAAAGAGGAAGGGAAGGCTCTGGACTCTGCATGCCCACTTCCTGTATCCAAGTCTACCAGGCAAATAATTCATTTTTCCCCTGAAAGGATGTGTGAGGGGGCAGAGAGGGGTCAAGCATATTATTAATGATTGATAAAACTAGGGAAAATTCAGGCCACCCTCATAGTAATATTTATTGTTCTAGTCTAGGCCACTGAGACATATTTGTTTGAGGGGTGTAAGGATAGGTTAAGGAGGGAGAAGGTAAGTGTACAAATAAGGCAAATCTTAAAAAATAAAGAGCAATAGCAGAAGATAGAAATGATTGGGAGAGACAGGGAAGAAGAATTGGTTAATACAAAATTACAGATAAAATATAATTTCTTCACAGCTTTACCTTAAAGAATATCAGTTGCACAAAAGCACTTTTTATTTATTTTTTAAAATTTATTTATTTTACTTATTTTTTTTGGCTGCGTTGGGTCTCCACTTTTGCTTGCGGGCTTTCTCTAGCTGCGATGAGCCGGGGCTACTCTTTGTTGAGGTGCACGGGCTTCTCACTGTGGTGGCTTCTCTTGTTGCAGAGCACAGGATCTAGGTGCACGGGCTTCAGCAGTTGTGGCATGTGAGCTCAGTAGCTGTGGCTCGCAGGCTCTATAGTGCAGGCTCAGTAGTTGTGGTGCATAGGCTTCGTTGCTCCACGGCATGTGGGATCTTCCCGGACCAGGGCTCAAACCCATGTCCCCCTGCATTGGCAGGTGGATTCTTAACTACTGTGCCACCAGGGAAGTCCCCAAAAAAGTACTTTTTAAAAGTTGCATTTTTCAGCTAAAATTGAAGAGCAATTTCCATCAAAGGGCTCAAATAGAAACATCTCAATCCTTCCATCTTTAAAAACACTCCTAAACTAGTCACCTCTGAAAGATAAAAATATATCCTATATTTAAAGACCTCCAGAGATAGATTTTACATGCCATCTCAGTAACTAATTTCAGCACCTGACACAAACTGTTTTTATCAACTAAATTAACTATCATTCAGAACCTTAATAGGAATATCGTCTTTAAAAAACTAAATTAATCTAACCTACAGGTTAAATCTAAATTTTTTTTCCTCCAGGAAAATAAATATCATATGAGCTCCATAAGGCTGGTGGTAAGATGCTCTGTTGAACTCTCAAGCAAACCTCCCCACAAGAAGACTTACCAAAGCAGGAAGTTACGTGAAAATGAAAACAACAGAAAGAGCATCAGTCTTCATCATCATGGCTGGACAGATCTGGTGTAGGTGCAGAATTTATAATGCTGAAGCAAATGGCTTGACTTTGTGGAAATCAATGAGACTAAAATTCAATTTAAACTTTTTATGAAAATAACAAATTTTAAGATGTGACTTTGCTGTTGTAGTAAATCATCAAGATTGTTAAAAACTACGAGACGTAGACCCAGAAAATCATCATTCAAGTACATAAATTATACCCCTGAAAGTAGAGTATTGGCCCTTTCAGCCTCATCAAGAAAAGAAAAGTTGGGCTTCCCTGGTGGCGCAGTGGTTGAGAATCTGCCTGCCAATGCAGGGGACGTGTGGGAAGATCCCACATGCCGCAGAGCAACTAGGCCCATGAGCCACAACTACTGAGCCTGCGCGTCTGGAGCCTGTGCCCCGCAACAAGAGAGGAAGCGACAGTGAAAGGCCCGTGCACCGCGATGAAGAGTGGCCCCTGCTTGCCACAACTAGAGAAAGCCCTCGCATAGAAACGAAGACCCAACACAGACAAAAAAAAGAAAAGTTGAGCCAAGTCTATATACTACGGGCATACCATTCTATTCATGTCAGCAAGCTCCAGAGATAGGGATCGATATGGTCAAGGTAATTATACAGTAATATGCAACGATTATTAAAGTTACTGAAATTTGGGAAGAAGCAGTGGTATACACTGTCCTTTTAAAACACAGTTATAGGGCTTCCCTGGTGGCGCAGTGGTTGAGAGTCCGACTGCCGATGCAGGCGACACAGGTTCGTGCCCCAGTCCAGGAAGATCCCACATGCCACGGAGTGGCTGGGCCCGTGAGCTATGGCCGCTGAGCCTGCGCGTCCGGAGCCTGTGCTCCACAATGGGAGAGGCCAAAAAACACAGTTATACAACTTGAGAACTGGTAATATTATACAGAATGTACCCTTGTGGCATGACAGTGAACTAGCCCAGATTGTTAGCTCCCTCTCCTGAACCCAAAGAAGCAAACACCAAAACAAAGAAAAAACAAACCAAAAACTAAGAGGAAATCACACGCATTTTAAATACTAACATAAAACCCATAAGAGACTCCTGAAGATCTAGAAGGTGGTTAGGATCTTAAGTGGGGAGGAAACATCAGTCTCCCCAGGAGGTTTACAAACCAGGACCTGAGCTTCAGACTCCTCTCCCTGGATACTCATTAAAAGTCAAGGTACACACACCTATGGCCAGTTAATCTACAACAAAGGAGGCAAGATCATACAATGGAGAAAAGATAGTCTTTTCGATAAGTAGTGCTGGGAAAACTGGACAGCTACATGTAAAAGAATGAAATTAAAACCTTCTCTAACACCATACACAAAAATAAACTCAAAATGGATTAAAGACATAAATGTAAGACCTCATACTATAAAACTTCTAAAGGAAAACATAGGCAGGACACTCTGACATAAATTGCAGCAATGTCTTTTTAGATCCGTCTCCTACAGTAATGGGAATAGAAAGAAAAATAAACAAATGAGACCTAATTAAACTTAAAAGCTTTTGTACAGCAAAGGAAATTGTAAACAAAACGAAAATGCCACCTGCAGAATGGGAGAAAATATTTGCAAACGCTGCAACCAACAAGGGATTGATCTCCAAAATATACAAACAACTCATGCAGCTCAACAGCAAAAAAACAAACAACCCAATCAAAATTTGGTCAGAAGATCTATATATACATTTTTCCAAAGAAGACATAAAGATGGCCAAAAAGCACATGAAAAACACTCAACACCGCTAATTATTAGAGAAATGCAAATCAAAACTACAACAAAGTATCACCTCACACCAGTCGGAAGGGCCATCATCAAAAAGTCTACAAATAATAAATGCTGGAGAGGGTATTGAGAAAAAGGAACCCTCTTGCACTGTTGGTGGGAATGTAAATTGGTACAGCTACTATGGAGAACAGTATGGAGTTTCCTTTAATAACTAAAAATAGAGCTACCATATGATCCTGCAATCCCACTCCTGGGCATATATCCAGAGAAAACCATAATTCGGAGAGATACATGCACCCCAATGTTCATTGCAGCACTGTTTACAATAGCCAAGACATGGAAGCAACCTAAATGTCCATCGACAGAGGAATGGATAAAGAAGATGTGGTATATATTGGGCTGGCCAAAAAGTTTGTTCCAGTTTGTCCATAACATCTTACAGAAAAACTGAAACAAACTTTTGGGCCAACCCAATATACACAATGGAATATTACTCAGACATAAAAAAGAATGAAATAATGCCATTTTGCAGCAACATGAATGGACCTAGAGATTATCATACTAAGTGAAGTAAGTATGATACTGCTTATATGCGGAATCAAAAAAAAAAGATACAAATGAACTTATTTCCAAACAGAAATAGACTCACAGACATAGAAAATAAACTTATGATTACCAAAGGGAAGGGATAAATTAGAAGTTTGGGATTAACATATACACACTAGTATATATAAAATAGATAAGCAACAAGGGCGTAGTCTATAGCACAGGGAACTACACTCAATATTTTGTAATAACCTAAAGGGAAAAGAATTCACATATATATATGTATATATATATATCTGAATCACTTTGCTGTACATCTGAAACTAACATGATACTGTAAATCAACTAGACTTCGATTAAAAATAAAAAAATAAATATAAAATTAAATTAAAAATTTAAAAAGTCAAGGTAGCAAATACCCACAGGGGAATATAAGTTCAGAAGGAAAAATGGCAATTGAAGAATATAAGTGCTATAAAACAAAAGACAACGAACAGTAACATATAGCAAATAAAGCTGAATTATTGGAAGAAGCAGATTAAGAATGTAAAGTAAGCATAAGATCAAGTATTGGTTACATGATGAAGAAACAAGAATTTTAAAGAACCAATGAAGAACCATGAAGGACAATATGGATAAAGTGGAAAACTTAGTGAGCTGGAAGATCAAGGCAAAGAACAAAGGATTCAGGGATGAATTAACAGATGGAATATATGTGGGATATTACAAATATATTTAAAAGATATGAAAGTAGAGTGTTACCATCTGCATAATAGTATACAGTTGACCCTTAAACACATGGGGGGTAGGGGCGCTTACCCCCCACACAGTCGAAAATCTGCATATAACTTTAGTCTGCTTCCATATCTGCAGTTCTGCGTCCGCAGATTCACCAGTGACAGATCATGTATTACTGTAGTACATATTTATTTTTAAAAATCCACATATGAGTGGATCCATGCTGTTCAAACCCATGTTGTTCAAGGGTCAGCTGTAATGGGAGAGTAAATAAAAGGAAGTAAATATTTGAAGAATTAATGACTGACAGTTTCCCAGAATTAAAGATGAAAGCCCTCATTTTAAGAAGGCCCATAGAGTACCAAGGGACAAAGAAAAGAAGGAGAAGGAAAAGAAAATCCAAAATCTAGACATCAATGGAGGAAGACTAAAGGACTCCAAAGTCTAAGAGAAAACTCTGAAAGCTTCTAGAAACAAAGAGCAATTCAACTACAAAGGATAAAATTCAGACAATTAGCCTTCTCAACAGCTCCACTAGAGGCAATGAAAAAATATTTTTAAAGTGTTTCAAGAATATATAAAGTTAAAATTTTTATGTCCAGTAATTCTCATTTAACTATAAGAAGCCAATAAGAATATTCTTTGTATGCAAAGCCTCAGAATGTTTACCACACAAAGACCTGCTGTGAAAACACTCAGGAAAAGTACGCTAACAGAAAGAAAACAAACTAACCCTGATATAAAGGAAGTTAGGGTGAGTAAATAATTCAGAAAGTTTTATTTTACCTGAAAAAAGCAGAAGAGAAAAAAAATTAATATACATAATAATCCAGAGCTGAAAGTGGATGATACTAAGTGGACTTTCTTCAGAAAAGAGGAAAGTAGAGGTTGCCATCAGAAGTAAGACACCATTTTACAGATGAGGAAACTGAGGCACGGAGCGATTAAGAAACCTGTACAAGGACACACAGCCAGTAAGAGGCAGTACCAAGATTCAAATTCAGGCAATATGATTCAGAGTTCAGTCTTCAAGGGGAAGATATAGATATTGATAAAATCAAGAACTATGAAAGGGAAAAAAAACATAAAAGTGGGTCTTAAGTTTGAGGTAACCACCAGACAAATAAAAATTTTAAATGTATACCTGTCTAACCAGCATAAGAATATTTGATTTATTGAGTGGAAGGAAGGAAAGGAAAAATAAATTAACCAAATGGAAGTATGATAAAGAGATAAGGTGAGTTAGATGGTCTCAATAATTCTAAATATGACAATAACTAAAATAAATGTAAATCATTAAACTAACCAACAAAAAAGAAATAGGGTATCATATCAGCTTAACAACAAACAAAAATTAGATGCAAAAATAAGTTGTCTACAGAGACACGCTCAGATACAGAAAAGCTGAAAAGGAAAGGAAGGAAAGAGATGTAATAGGCAAGTGTGAACCAAAAGAAAGCCAGAGAAGCAACTTTAACGTCAGCTGAAAGTGAATGCCGGGCCAAAAATAGCAGTGAAAATATGAATACTATATATAGGTTAAAAGAATATAAATCAAAAAGATATGATTACATCCCTAAATGCACTTAACAACACCTCAAATAATAATAGTTCATGTGCATTTAGTGCTTATCATATTCCAAGCACTGTTCTAAGAGCTTTACATGTATTAACTCATTTAATCCTCAATAACCCTCTGGGGTAATTATTACCTCCCATTTTACAGAGGAGGGAACCGAGACACAGAGGGTTAAGCGGCTTACACAAGGACATGCTCAGACTACCTGACTCAGAGTTCACTTTCTCAACCTCTATTTTCTGCTACTATTCTAAATTATAAAGTAACAACGGACAGGTTTTTAAGGAGATAAATCAAGAACAAATTATGAATTTACTTGGAAAGGTTAAGACACCCTACAGAAAATGATAGATCAGGTAGATAACAAGTAAATAAAGCAATAGAACATGGATCAGCAAATTCTGACCTGCAGGCTGACAGTCAATTTTTGAAAATACAATTTTATTGGAACACAGCTCTACTCACTCATTTACATACAGTCTATAGCTGCTTTTGCATTATCACAGCAGAGTTGAGTATTTATGACAGAGACTGTATGGTCTGCAAAGTCTAAAATATTTACTATCTGTCCTTTAAGGAAAGATTGCCAGCACCTGCTATAGAAGATTTAAACAAAGTTAACCAGCTTGGCCAGTGATATATAGAGCGTTTCATAGCCAGAGAAGAGTCTACACATCTCCCTAACAGTATGTCAAATTCATTACCTTAAAGCTCTAATTCCACCCTCCTTGCACAAAAACAAAGCTACCCAAAATATAACCTTAATCACAATATTAGAGAATAAAACAAACATAAGGACCAGGTAAATAAGATGAAAATCAATGCCTTAAGAAAAGGCGTTTGAATGTGACAGTCAAATGCACAGACCTTTAGTGCTAATTTAAATGAGCGAAGAGGAATAGATTAGTAAAACGTCTCAGTGCAACTGTGGACATTTGTCAACAAATTTAAAATAAGCATTACCCTACAGTTATTGAATCATCTACTGCACATCCCTTGAAGGAGAAAGAGTGAGTATAGCAGATAAGAGCCTGGGCATTGAGGTCTAGCAGCACAAATTCCACTCTCAGCTCTGTGCCTGGGCACTGTGTGGTTGTGGTTAAGGAAAGTCACTTAACCGTCTGCACCGTGATTTCCTGATCTGTAAGATGAGGCTAATAATAGTACCCATCTAACCGTAGAGTTATTGAGAGTGATAAGTGAAATGATGTAAATGAAAAGGGCTTAGCATAGTCCCTAGCATACAGGAAGTTTTCAATCTACTGATAATCGGGGATATCACCCAATTGATAATTGAGAAACCACCATGACTCCAGAAACAGCGTATTATGAAATCACTTTCTTTTAAGTTTAAAAAAATTCTTTTCCTGTTGTACCATCTGTTGAAGCAGTAATATTTTGAGAACACAGGTTGCTGCTATGCTCTGTTCTTTCATTCACTAAGAATATCCAAGTTTAGAAGCAAGAGCATTGTGAGGAGTGGGCAGGGAAAGAGTCTGATATATGTACTGAGGTGGAATAGATCCAAGATGTAAAGAAATACAAGTTTAGAAGCCTATGTTTTGTTTAGTTCTATGAGTATCTCCTAATAATGGCTGTCATAAAAAATGGTTAAGCCAGAGATGTTTTTATGATCAGTACCCTAGAAAGCAAGATGTTAGCACCAAGGTCCTCTCTGATAGAAAATCAATTTTAAGAACAGACGTCCAGGACATGGGTTCAAGCCCTGGTCTGGGAAGATTCCACATGCCGCAGAGCAACTAAGCCTGTGCGCCACAACTACTGAGCCTGTGCTCTAGAGCCCGCGTGCCACAACTACTGAAGCCCACACACCTAGACCCCGTGCTCCGCAACAAGAGAAGCCACCGCAGTGAGAAGCCCGCGCACCGCAGTGAAAAGCAGCCCCCGCTCGCCACAACTAGAGAAAGCCTGCGCGCAGCAACAAAGACCCAACACAGCCAAAAATAAATAAATAAAAAGTATAAAAAATTTTTTTAAGAAAAGAAAAGAAGTCCAAAGGATATCTTCTCTTAAATCTACCCATAATCATGATGCTGTAGGTCAAAAAGCTCTATCTCATTCTGATCAGGGCTGAAAAGATACAGAAGAGTGTTATCAGACTTCAAGAGAAATAAAGGTTCACCAAAATTTAGGTGGATTAATTTCTTATTGTACAGTCATCAGAAATTAAAGCAGAGCAAGAGAAACTGGCAAAGCTCATGACTCAAAGATCTGGTTTAATAGCAGAACTTGGATACAGGATATGTCATTTATGATGCTTTGGGGGAAAGTTTAACTTTGCATATCTCTGGATATACCTTTTAATTTGAATATTTACTTTGTAGAATTAAACAAACCTCAGCTAAATTTGAAGCCAGGACAAGCCTGTGGGAGAAGCTCTCTTTGCCCTGCCTTGCATCATCAATTACTCCAAACAGGAAGAGACATAAGCCTACATCTCTGACAGGGAGATATCGCCTACTTTACTGTCCAGCAGGAAGAAGAAAACTCTCAGCCCCTGACAATCCAGCCAATCTGATAGCAGCCCTACGGATAAGAAGCCTTCATACTTCCAGACTTGCAGCTTCTTTCCCTTTGGTTATCACAGCCCTTCCCTACTCGTCCCTTTTCCCTATAAAAGCCGGTTTGCATTCCTTGTTCTCTGGATCGCCTGTGGTCCCAAATAGCTCATGTATCCCAAATGGCAATTCCTCTGGCTATTTCTGAATAAACTTGCTTTTGCTGGTAAAATAACTGGCTATGATATTATTAACATTGACAGCTCAAAGCATAACCACAGTCTCTGCAACAAAGGAAGCCTAGAGAGGAAGACTAGAGTACATTCATCATTTTGGGTGAAGTTTCTTACAAGATTGTAAGTCTCTTTTTTGGGAAATCTCTAATTGAGAATATTATCATTTATATAAATAGGACTGTTGGACTCATGGCTAACTGTGTATCATGGGCTTCAGGTGATCTGAGTCCCTTTCCATAAAATGTGAGAATCTCTTAAGTGATCATTGGAACACTTCAAACCAGTTTCTTTTCTAAAGACCTTTTTTTTCTTCTGCCTGTAAGTCCTTATAGTGCAGCTTACCCTATTATCTCTTCAAGCTTCATCAATAATTATCACAATTGGTCATTTTCATTTAGACTATTATTGAGAAATAGCCCCAAAATAAACTCTGAAAAATTAATAGCTTGAGTTGTATCAGTGTTCTTGTCAAATGTTAGACTGGATGAATTAAAACTTGTATTTAAATAAATTATACGACCCACTCCAAAGGGAAAATAATTAGAATGAATTCATTAACACTCCATCTACTGATCTGTCGATTCCTAGTATAGATAAGAACAAGATTTGCTTTGATTTCCAAATACTTTTATTGAATTAGACCTAACCACGCACAAAATATATAGCTGTGTTGATTTTCAAAATCATAGAAACAACACCAAGCAACTTGAAATTTGATACAGATTTTCTTCTGACATTTATTTACTGAAATATTTGTTTTCGATTTCAAAAGAAAGGAGGGAAGGAAGGAAAAAAGAGGGAATAATGTCACACACATCACAAAACCTCATTTCTGTAGGCAATGCTAGCGTTAATGCAATCAAGTGGAATAAACAGGAAAAAGCTTATAAAAATTGTATCTGAGTGATGACTACTATTTTTAAAATTTGTTCCTCAGGTTGTATCTTATCACACTTCTCTTTACACTTAATCCAGGTTGTAAGAGGGGATGATTTGCCTCTGTCAGATGTTGAAGCCCGGGTAAAATAAACAGTTGTCATTTGATGTCATTAAACTTCAGCCTAGAAGGCCATCACAATAACTCAGGAAGGTAAATAAAACACAGAGTACTCCAAACAGAATTTTTTTTTTCTCCTCTCACTTCATAAAACCAAACTGGGCTAAAACCATGCAGCCATAAAACATCAACCAGCCCTAGATCACCTCTCTCAAAGGCCCTGACCTCCAGAGACTTCTGTGTGCTCTGCGAAAAAATTTTAATATGCAAAATCTTATGCTTATCAGTTGCCTTAAAAGAGACCATGAGAATCCCCATACATTGCTGTAGTTTGGCTAACGGTGAAGCTGTGTCCCTTTTCATGGATATTTTTACAAAAGAACAGCCTTCTCCTTGATTTTCAGTGTTTTCTCCATTCCCTAGACGTGCACCACCTCCCACACCCCGCCCAAGTACATTTAAAAAGACTTTTCTTTAGAAATGTAAGCCAAAGGGTAGTTAGTGAAGAATTTTCCCCACTGGGCTCCCTAGAATAACCCTTATATTTAGTTGAGAAGAATTAAATATCAATAATATTCAAGCCCTGCTCTATAGAGATCTTGGTATTTCTTTAAATAACTAGTTTTCTAAAAACAAAGTTGCCATCTGATCCAGCAATCCCACTCCTGTGCATATACCCAGATAAAACTATAATTTGAAAATATACATGCACCTCTATGTTCATAGCAGTACTATTTACAAGAGCCAAGACATGCTATTTACAATAGCAACCTAAATGTGCATCAACAGATGAATGGATAAAGAAGATGTGGTATATATATATATATAT
>NW_020174013.1:3729236-3732662 GCF_003031525.2 Neophocaena asiaeorientalis asiaeorientalis | reverse complement strand
TATATATATATATATATATATATATATATAATGGAATATTACTCAGCCATAAAAAGGAATGAAATAATGTCATTCACAGCAACACGGATGGACCTAGAGATTATCATACTAATCAAAGTAAATCAGAAAGAGAAAGACAAATACCATATGATGTCTCTTATATGTGGAATCTAAAATACAACACAAATGAGCATATCTACAAAACAAAAACAGACTCACAGACATAGAGAACAGACTTGTGGCTGCCAAGGGTGGGGGTGGGAGGCACTGGGAGTCTGGGATGAGCAGATGCAAACTATTATATATAGGATGGATAAACGACAAGGTCCTACTGTATAGCACAGGGAACTATATTCAATATCCTGGGATAAACCATAATGAAAAAGAATATGAAAAGAATATATAAATGTATAACTGAGTCACTTTGCTATACAGCAGAAATTAGATACAACATTGTAAATCAACTATATTTCAGTAAAATTTTTTTAAATGACTAGTTTTCTACCATTGTCTCAAAAGTAATTTTTAAAAACCTTTCCAAAAGCATACATAAAATTTAATAATTTATGTATATGACTTTTATCAATATCTCAAGCAATTAATTGAGGTAAAATCTGAGGAAGATCCTTAGGAGAGACTAATTCTTATAGCTGTCTCTTTCCCCCTCCTTGCATTCCTGATTGGTGGGGTTTCCCTGGGAACTCACAAAACTGTTATTAAATCAACCAAAGCGAGCTGGACAGCAAAGAGTGACGAGAGTGGCACCTGTCACAAGTAAGAAAGGAATGCCCACTACTGGTTGTATCCCTTCCCTATTCTCAAATACAGCAACATGTCACCATCATAATGTCCTTCTATGTCCAATCTTACTAAAATAAACCAAAACCCAAAGGGCACGGGGAAATCACATGCTTATGAACAGACAGAGGAACTTTCTCCCTGTTTTAGAAAGTGAGGTCCATGAGCTCGGACCTTTTCGGACTGGTTCACGACCATATTCCCAGCATCTAGAACAGGCATCATTATGATTTTTGAGAACCACTGTTTTTAATTCTGTACATTCAAACTGCAGAAAGTAACACCAGCTTTTGGGTTCTAAAAATTATCCACCATAAGATGTCTAATAAGAATATATGATAGGCAGGAGGACACACAATCTCCACAAAATCGAGGATCAATTCTTTTCCCCTTATCTGTGGCTAGCAGGTATAAACTTTACCAGCCCTTTGGGGAGCACACTTTGGTTACAGTACATTTTCAGAAAACGGATCTAGTACTTAAAGTTAACTTCATTCTCCATAATGATCCTTTTACCTGAGTATTTAAAGACGTATCATGTCAAAAGTACAATCAGTGAGGTCTGCCTCCTCTACCTGATTTAAAACTGTGAGTCTTTCTCTTTCCTGTGCTCCTAACCCTCCTTAACCTGTTCTATTTCTCAATAGCACTTTTGACATTCTAACACACCCCACATCTTATTTATTATCATGATTGGCTTCTTTGCTTGCCTCCTGCAGCCCCCAACTAGAGTATCAGTGCCACAGGGGTATTTTTAAAGACAGAGTTATTTCCTTTGTTCACTAATGTTCCCATATGCTTAGCTAAACTCATGTCTGGCACAGAGCTGATGTTCAATAAATATTTGTTCAATGAATAAATGTTATTTTTCATTAGATAAGCCCTTCTACCATGCTGACATTTATTACTGGAAATATAAAAACATAAATGCAAAACTGAGTAAAAATTATACGCAACTTTTGGGCTTCCCTGGTGGCGCAGTGGTTGAGAGTCCGCCTGCCGATGCAGGGGACACAGGTTCGTGCCCCGGTCCGGGGGGCATCCCACATGCCGCGGAGCGGCTAGGCCCGTGAGCCATGGCCACTGAGCCTGCGCGTCTGGAGCCTGTGCTCCGCAACGGGAGAGGCCACAACAGTGAGAGGCCTGCGTACCGCAAAAAAAAAAAATAATAATATGCAACTTTGGTCTGTTTTTGATAGTCACATCAGGGAGTGTTTTACAGGAAATATCACAAATCTTTGCCATAGCAGTTATACATGTAGGCAAATAGTCTTAGAGTTTTAGCCAGGTTTTCTGAAAAATGTTTCATCATGGGATTTATCTGCATCCAGTTTGAGTTTGGTCTATGATACCCTTTGTTTCAGCTCAGAATGCTTTTGTAAGCAGGTAATGAGAGAAGAGCCACTGTTAGGAGGATTAAACCATAAGGACACTTATTGTTTAGTAAGCAAGAAAAAGTAGGCAGTCCCATAATTCAACAATGTTATTAAAGACCCAGGTTCTTTCCAACTTTCTGCTTCCCCATGAACTTGTTGGTTTTTTTACCTTAATGTTTGTTGCCTCATGGTTGCAAGACGGCTACCATAGCATACGGCATCACACCTGCGTTCAAAACAGAAAAAAAGAGGAAGATGCCATAGCATTAAGTTCTCTGGTATCTGTCTCTTTTATCAGGAAAGCAAAAGGAGTGCCAGAAGACACAGCAGAGATTCATTGGCCAGAACTAGGTCACATGGCCAACCCCAGAGATTAAAAAGCCAGGAAAAGCAAAGATCTGGCAAGGAACAGGATTGCCTGACAATGGTTCTCTACCCTAGTGAGAGATTTTTTTAAATGCTAATGACCCACTTCAAACCAATTAAATCAGAATTGTGGAGGCGGAGCAGGAATCTGTATTTTTTTCTTTTAAGAATTTTTTTTCTTTTTTTTTTATGCCATTCTCTCCAGTTCTGTCATTTAAAAAATTTTTTATTTTATATTGGAGTATAGTTGATTAACAATGTTGTGTTTGTTTCAGGTGTACAGCAAAGTAATTCAGTTATACATATACATGTATCTATTCTTTTTCAAATGGGAATCTGTATTTTTAAAAGCAAAACAGGTGGGACTTCCCTGGTGGTCCAGTGGCTAAGACTCCTGGCTCCCAATGCAGGGGGCCCGAGTTTGATCCCTGGTCAGGGAACTAGATCCTGCATGCTGCAATTGAAAAGATCCTGCGTGCTGCCACTAAGACCCGGCACAGCCAAATAAATAAATAAGTAAATAAATATTTTTTAAAAAAAGAAAAAGCAACAGAGGTGATTGTCACGTGCAGGCAGGGTTGAGAACCACAGACTGGACCATTCAAGAGTCATTGCTAGGATTAGCCACATCCATTGTCATCCCGAATGAAATCTGGCTTTTGTAAAAAAGGGGATGGGTTAGGAAAGCAAATGGTATCAGCCACATCCATTAACTTAATGTTATTACCACAATTCTATTTAAAAAGACTCACTCTGCTGTTCGTTCTTGCATTCAGTCAGAAGACATTTATTAAGTACCCTCTAAGTGTAAGGCGCTGAGGACAAAAGATGAATAAGTTCTTAACTTAGAAACTAATGAGGGAGATAAACATGAAGAAAAAAAAAA
>NW_020174013.1:3600262-3729204 GCF_003031525.2 Neophocaena asiaeorientalis asiaeorientalis | reverse complement strand
CATGCCAGGGGCTGGGGAGAGGGAGAGACGGGGGTGGGAGGGGGGGTTTGTTCAGTTTTATAAGATAAAAAGTTCTAGAGATCACTTGCACAACAATGTGAATATAGTTACTACTGAACTGTATACTTAAACATGGTTAAGATGGTAAATTTTATGCTATGTGGTTTCTACCACAATTTAAAAAACAAAACAAAAAACAATATGGTAAATCCTAATAGAGGAATAAGACTAAAGAGCTTATGGGAGAACAAAGAATTTTTTTTCACTTATCAAAGTCTTTGGAAGTGAATAATTACCCATCTAGCCTCTTCAGTAACCATCTGTCTCTATGCATCAATTTCACCCTTTATGACCTGATCTTGGGACACCTGCCTTGCTTAGATTGTGATCAACAAATGGTAAAAAGCAAAGGCTACACTCTGGGCCACCAAGAAGACACTGGTGGTCCCGTGGGAAAGGGACCAGCAGGTCAGAAAGCCAGAACTTCAGACTCTGGGACTTGAAGTCCCAAAGGGCTTTAAGAGTTGAACCCATGCATTTTTTTTTCAGTTTTCTTTATAACAGACCAGTATCCCACTAATGATCCCATTCATGTATTTGAAGATATTTAAGGCTTTTTCTTAATCTTCCTTCATTTCAGCAAGCTAAACAATTTCAACTCCTTCTTACCTTCCATGTAAGATTTGTTTTCCTCAGTTATTTTTTTCCCTAACCTTCTCTGCTTTCATATCCATGTCAAAAGTAAAATTATTCTAATAAATGCCCTAAAATACTATATTAAGTAATTGTTAACAAATATGCAGTTTGAGGTCCACTTTTCGTATTTAGGCTTAGAACAGCTAAATTTGGATTAAACTTGTGTCTAGTCAGTCCTTCCCAACTTTTTTCCTTGCATTTGCCCCCATCAGATTTATCTTATTAGTGAGATTTTGTCTTCAAGTTTTTGAACATCTCTTTGACAGAATCTGGGTAGAGAGCCAACTGTAATTCAAAGAAGAGCAAGGAATTTCCAAATCAAGTTACCACCTAACACGGTTTTCAACAAGTTATATATGTGAATGTTTTAAATTCTATGTATACCCATTTTGAAATAACAAATACTATTACCACATCTGGGCCGTACATTTAAAACATATGGGTGTCAAGTTTATCTGGCATTGTTTGGATTAACCGTGGTTTCCAGAGCCTATGTCTTCCAGCTGCCCTCACTGGGTGCTCAGTAACAAAGGAGCCTTCAAGGAAATCCAACTCTCAAAACTGTGACTGCTATTCTCACCCCACAAACGAAAAGCCTCACTATGCATTCGATAGCCGCATGTCACCCCCCTCCCTAACACACAGTCTTTCACAACTTTAGGAATTTGTTTTTGAAAGAATCCAAGTCCACTGCCACAGTTAAGAAAAGTGCTTCCAATTTAAAGAGTGTATGTACCCCAAAGTCTAAAAAAGTCTGGAAAATCTGCACTAAACTACATCCAATGTAGAAAGCTGGTGCAGCATCCAGTACAAACCACATACAACGTCCAGACAACAAATTTGAGCAAGTCTGACTCTTGTGATTAATCCATGTGCAAAACTAGTACTATTTTACAGACTAATTTAAAGAGAAAATGATCATCTAAAACTACAAAACTGAGAATGTTGGGCCCAACCTCTGATTTATAATCCCCATTAGTTAATCTGCCCTGGGTCACCCTGAGATTGCACTGTCTACACCTGTCAACAATAAGAAAAAAGTACTGAAGGATTAGACACTTGGTTTATATAAAATCTATTGCTGCAGGTGAGGGATGAATTCAAACACTTAGGTTTTCCTTATGGGCTCTGGTCTGAGTTCTTGCTTCCACTGAATTTATTCAAAAGATAGCCACAATGCATGTAAAGGGTACCATCCCTTTTCCACATCAAAACATACTACTATATGTAAAATAAATAACTAACAAGGACCTACTGAGAACCTGAAAAATTTTATATATAGATATAGATAAATAACTGAATCACTTTGTTGTACACCTGAAACTAACCCAACATTGTAAATCAACTATATTTCAATTTTAAAAAAAGAAAACACCCTGATAACTTTGAATCCTAAAATACCTGAGACAAAATCTATTTCTGTCTGTATGTTTTACTGAAAGTTTGGGTACTCGAGAGGTTAAACATGGCAACACCAGAAACAAATTTAAATTGAGTACTGAAGATCCTTCTTGGAAGTCCTTCAGCAACCATACCACAGGCAACCTCTCACTGGCTGCTTTTCCCCACTGGCCTCAGCTTCCCACCCTGCTATCCCACACCCCACTTTCCTTATCTGATCTCCCCCCATCACCATATTCCCTACCTCTTATTGACTTCTCAAGCAGAATGGTTTAACTGTCTCTAGATTTCTCTGGTCGGGGACTTGAAGCCTCACTGAACTCCATCGAGGAATCTTCTTAAACAGACTGTTTTGTATCTAAGGTGAATTCTGAAGCCTGCCTTTAAGATTATTTTTCCCAGCCTGGCTACATTTAGATTTTGAAATTTGTGAGGCAGAAGACCTGTGTCATCTAAGTTGATCAGAGTGACGGAGCAATAAAGCAAGATACATATAGTGATTAAAAATACAAATATTATTATCTGTCTGGGATCTAGAAGCTCACCCAGTACCAAATAATTGCAGCATTATGTCTTATTCTGAAGGTATTTTATGAAAGACCCAAATGATTGCCTAAGCTGGTGCTACAGATTGCATCTTTCATTTTGTATCTATATTGTTTTTCTGTTAAGCTAAGTAATTAATACCATTATTAAAAATATAGAGGCTTCCCTGGTGGCACAGTGGTTAAGAATCCACCTGCCAATGCAGGGGACATGGGTTCGATCCCTGGTCTGGGAAGATCCCACATGCCGCGAAGCAACTAAGCCCATGCGCCACAACTACTGAGCCCGCAAGCCACAACTACTGAAGCCCGCGCGCCTAGAGCCCGTGCTCCGCAACAAGAGAAGTCACTGCAATGAGAAGCCCGTGCACCGCAACAAAGAGTATAGCCCCCACTCGCCGCAACCAGAGAAAAGCCCACGCAAAGCAGCAAAGACCCAACACAGCCAAAATAAACAAATAAAATAATGAAATAAATAAATTTATTTTTAAAATTATAGCATTAAATGGCAATAGAATATCCTTCATTATTAAATCTAAAAATTTTTTTAATGAATTGTTGGGAGACAAGCCTGATTATGTGTGGATATAGACTAGATCAGAAAGAATTTTCCAAGAGTGCTAAAAAATCTATTTTTCAAAGCAGCACAAAATGTCCATGGGCAGCAAAGTATTATCACCCTTCAACAACAACAAAAAAAAATAGAAAGATATGAATACATAATAAAGTAAGTTTGCTTGCTCCACAATTTACTCTCAACTCTTCATGCCAACAATGGGAGAAAATTGACTGAATCAAGCTAACAGTCTAATAAAATCTCCAGATTCTGTTCTGCCAAATACCATTCACGGTAAAACAGGGTGTTCTTTCTGTATTTTCAAGGAAATAAAATCTGGTTGTTTTTGTTTATTTGCAGATCACAGCTACTTGAGTTTTAAGGTGATTTTTTTCTTCAATGACCACTGATAAACAGGCAAAATAAACAGCCGTCTACTAGAAAGCAGCAAGACTTACAAGAAAATGAAAGGGGGAAAATATCAAAATATGGGTATCCTAGGTAGTTTGGGACATTTCTGGGGCTTTCTTTGGACTAGGAAATAGAAAGGTAGGTAATAGCAAACCTCTCAAGGAAAATAATTCATAGTAAACATACACATAAATGCAGCACAAGAAAAGGAATATTAAAACAGCAGTCGGAGTAAGGTGAATATAACTGCAAGAAGAAAATGGCTTTATTTTATTTAGGCAATATAGTTCACTCAAGCAAATTGAAGAAAATTGTAGATTCAGTCATTCGTTCAGTCAGCAAATATATCCAAGAAATAATTTTCATACTCCAATTGAATTCTAAAAAATTTATAAAATCCTACTCTTTTTAAATTACTATGCTGGGCTATGTGAACAGAGTTCATCATACCTCCATGGGGCTTACTAACTACATATCCACCTTGGGGAGGTGGGTTTCTGAAGGCAGAGAATGTCCTGACTTGGCAAAGATGTTCTGTTCAAAGTGAGCTGAGAAGCCACAGATGTGACAAGTGTTCACTCAACTTCAGAATAAATTAATCTGTTCAATCTTGTTTATAAAGTGCTTACTATATGCCAGGCCCAATTGCTCTCCTTTCCTTCCCATATATCACACTGTATTGTCATCCTTTATATGTCTCTCTGGGCAATCCAGCACCATCACATTACCTCCCATTAAACTGAAAGATTCTCAAAGGCTGGGACCTTGTCATATCAACTGATACATTGCCATAGACTCAATAAATATTTATGAATGAATAAATAAATGGTAAATGTATAAAATGTTATGTTGTAAAGGCAGGAAAAGAGCTTCATGGAAGATGTGGCATTCTAGCTTAGCCTTAAAGAGAAGAAAGGGAAGAGAAGAGGGTTCTAAACAAAGGGAACAGTATAAGCGAAGGCCTGCGGCGAGTGGGGAAAGAGCAGGCATTTGGGGGAAGTCAGCAGTTGAATTGGTTGGTGTATAGCAATGGTTCCTTCCTGGGGAGAAGGGCCCCGGCTTGTCACCAACCCCACTCAACTGTACCAGAATACAGGGGAGAGGGGGATGGCAAGCCCGACATATTGAAATGACTCCCCAAGTCATTCTGAGGAGAATTCCTGGTAAGGAAACGTTATTTATAAAGTGTGGGGGGGAGGCTAGAGAAATGGTGAGGCAGGGGGAAGTAGCAGGCAAAGTTGCAAAGAAGTTTATCTTTGGGGTCCTCCTGTCCCCTGAATTCCCTTCGGTGGTCTCAGTACTCTACTCTTATCTCCATGTCTCACTCACACAGGCCCCCACTGATATGGGGGTGATAGCAATCCCTTCTAGCTGAGGGGGATTTCTTTAGCGAGTGGCCTTCCATTTAGTCACGATTCCATCCAATTCAGCCTTCACTGACCAAGAGCCCACCATACACAAGCCAGCATACTCTCCTCGGATGCCCAGATGAATGACGTCATCCCATCCTCAAGGATCTCGCAGTTTAAAGCATTTGCATTTTAATATCTAAGTTCATACATCAAATGCTTTTAAGAACTAAAGGAATTGCCAATCGCACCAAAATAGGGAGAGAACTTGAAGCAAAATAATCTTGCCCTAAATTCCTAAAACACCCCCAATTAAAAGTGTGTCTGTTCTAAAATTGCTCGTGCCAACTGCCAACTTCCTATGTGTTAAATCTGCAATATTCAATCAGCAAAACAGCTGGCTAAGCTAAACATCTATAGGGATCAGTGGTTCCTCTTCAGTAGAGACATTTTTGAATGAGAAACAGAAATGATGGAGGAAAATCATTCGCATAATAGGGAGAGAATTCCAGGCAAGTCTCCTCTCAAAAAACCGATTGTTTTCTCCCTAAAGAGGCACCTCTCCACCTGTTTCATCTTATCTCAAGCATTGTGTGAAAGGCACTGTCGGAAGGGCTGTGCTGCAGCAGGGTCCAAGGGTGTGTAAATGCACTTGAGCCCCCAAGTGGAACAAGAGTGGCCCCCGACCTTGCCGACCAAAGGCTCCTGGAGAGGCGAAGACAACAGAAGAAGGGAAAAGCGGGGGAGGTAAGAGGAAGATGGGCTGTGCAGGCATGGTTTTGTCCAGGAGAGCATATTGCTGGCCAGCCTGAGGCTGGAGAAGTTATTTCTTCTTCTGCCTTGGGCAGCACTGCTGTGACCTGGTCCCTACCGACCTTTCTACCTTTACTTCTATCGACCTCAACTCATACAATTTATGCTCTTATAATACCTAACTGCCGCTGTGGCCTTCTGTCTCTGTCTCTGTCTCTCTGTCTCTCTATCTGTCTCTCTCTCTCTCTCTCTCTCACACACACACACACACACACACACACACACACTTGCATCTGCTGCTCCTTCTACCCAAAACTCTACACAACGATTACAACCCCTCACCCTCTCCCCCATCCCCAGTGAGTCAGTTAACTCTTACACAACCTTCATGGCTTGGCGTAGAAGTGATTTTCTCCAGGAAGCTCTCCCTGCTGCCTGTTTGTTTGTGCTGCCACAGCATCCTGGGTAGTCCTCACTAAATCAATCTCACCATCCTCTGAGCCCCTTGAAGTCCAGACCCTTACTTACTCATCTTTGTATCCTCAAGACTTAGTGTGGCATCTGGTAGGGAGTGGGTCTGGTACGTGGTGAACTGAATGGGATACCGTATGTCTGGGTTCTTACCATCTTGGGTCCAGAATGTAGGAAGTACTATGGAGGTTTCGTGGGTTTCCCCAGACAGACTTGAGAGTCAGCAGCCTCAAAGTATAGAGGAGTTGGAATAGCTATGGCAACTGCCAAGAGAACAAGAACATAAGTCTGGAGGGAAAAAAAAGATTTCACCAAAATGCATGGGTCTGAGAAGAAGTTTTAGGACTGAAGCTTTGAAAAGCCCACGTTACCTGACTCCATAACAATTTTCACGGACTTCCCTGGTGGCGCAGTGGTTAAGAATCCGCCTGCCAATGCAGGGAACACAGGTTCAATCCCTGGTCCGGGAAGATTCCACATGCCGCAGAGCAACTAAGCTTGTGCGCCACAATTACTGAGCCCACATGCCGCAACTACTAAAGCCTGTGTGCCTAGAGCCCGTGCTCAGCAACAAGAGAGGCCACTGCAATGAGAACCCCGTGCACTGCAACAAAGAGCAGCCCCCACTCACCGCAACTAGAGAAAGCCCGTGCATAGCAATGAAGACCCAACACAGCCAAAATAAATAAACAAATAGATAACTTAAAAATTTTTTTTCATAATACTGTCCTAGTGGACCATGAGCTGAAGAGGGGGTGGGACAGAGGGAAGGGAAGTCCATTATTCACCTTGGTGTCCCATTGTGAAGCGCGTGAGACGTACTGGCTAGACAGATACACATTTAATAGTTCCTATATATCTGATTCATATAACTACAGAGCTAATTTAATGCTGTTCATACTATAATATGGCTTCTGTGCTTCCCAAGTAATATATTCATTGTCAATTTAATTCATAGTTTAAAAACAAATCCCTTCAAATACTGTTAAGAGAGTCAATCAAATCAGATGGCCCAAACTGGATGGTGTATTCATTACCCTAATGATTAAGTTAGTGCAAGAAATGTGACCTGTTTCATGAACATAAAGACATTTTGTGGGAGCATGGGAAGTTCTACTCTTGGGCCTAGGAATTCCCAGTTTGAGCCCAATGCTTGGTGAAGGCAGAACCAGGCTCCTTACATGAGAAGAGTAGTGGGGAGAGATGGAGAGGAGGGGAGGGAGTTGGGAGGAATGGAACAGAGCTCAGTATAGTAGATGCCAAGGCGGCTAGGTTCCAGCCTCAGCTGCACCACTAACTCACTGTCCCTTGGCCTCTCTAGGCATCAACTTCCTCAATCTGAAAAACAAGACAGATGGATGAGATGATATTATACCTCCTTTCTAAAAAAAATATTTCACACCTTTATTTTTAAAAGTTATGTCAGAGATATAATTTGTTTTAAAACTATGCTAATGCATATCATGCTTGATTTTTATTACCTATTTTTATTATGCTTATAGTCAAAGATTAAAAATAAGAGTACACGTTGCTGTACTCTTATTTGCCTTCTTATCCAAGTTCCAATGGACTTCTGATGAACTGTCTTCTCCGAGGTACAAGAGAAGGACCTATTACTGCGGTAGCTTCCTTTGTTATAGACATTTAAAGCGTAGCAGTTACAGATGTTACAGAGAAATCATTTTTTAAGGCTTTATTTTCCCATCTTAAAAAATATTTGATTTGAAAATATTTTTAACAAGTTACTCATCTGTTTTATTCACCAACAAATTATCAGTTGGAATAGGATTTCTCATTCACACATCTCGCTACTAGCACAAAACAGTAATTTTATCCACTTCGGGAAGAGAATTGGGGTGAAATCTAATGGATATTTCAAGTATCACATCAGTTAGCCCCTACAGTCTGCCACATTTTACGTTGCTTCCCTATAATCATCATTCATTTCTTTAGCACCGCGAGGCCATGAGTATCAGAGGCAAAGATGTGTCATGATATCATCTGCTAAAGATCTAACAGATCGATGGCAGTCTTTATTCTTTCTGAAATAAACTCTGCCACCCTCTATGTGTGTGTATATATATATCCTTTTTTTTTCTTTTTTGCGGTACACGGGCCTCTCACTGTTGTGGCCTCTCCCGTTGCGGAGCACAGGCTCCAGACGCGCAGGCTCAGCGGCCATGGCTCACGGGCCCAGCCGCTCCGCGGCATGTGGGATCTTCCCGGACCGGGGCACGAACCCGTGTCCGCAGGCGGACTCTCAACCGCTGCGCCACCAGGGAAGCCCTATACATCCTTTTTATATATCCCAATCATATCCCTTTTATACATCCGCATTATAGATCCCAATCATATCCCTTCCACCTATGATTGTAAATAATTCCAGATGCCTAATCAAGGGGGCTCCAAGCAGTTAACCTAGGAGACCCACATGGCCCTTCCCAGCCGATCGCACCCTCCCGGGACCTCCCTGCCCGGCTCGCCTTTGGCAACACCCGGCCCTCCGCCGCGTGAGCGCCGCCTCCGGTTCGCTGCGCCGAGGCGCGCGTACCCGAGGCCACGTGACCCCGAGCCGCCATGGCGGCGGTGCCGGGCGGTCGCCGCTCCGGGCCTTCGGCGGGCGCCCGCTTTTTCTGCACCGCGGGCCGCGGCCTGGAGCCCTTCCTGATGCGGGAGGTGCGGTCGCGGCTGGCGGCCACGCAGGTGAGTCGGCCTGGTCGCGCGCCCGGGCGGGAAGCAGGGCGGCCCAGTCCCCGGCCCTGGCCGTGGTGACTCCCCGCCGGGATCCGTCCCAAACCCGGGAAAGCGACGTGAGCCCCGCGCTCTCGGCCCGCGAACCCACGGAGGCGACGTCCCGGCCCTCGGAGTTCTGCTGGCAGGTCCTCTAATTACTGCTGGAAAGACCCGCCAGCCGTTTTTCCCTGACCATCTGTTACCGCGTTATCTGCCACACGTGAAGTTTTGTTAAAAAGAGGGGTTGACGCAAGTTACTTCATGGATTCTTTAAAAGAAAAGTGATAGTGCCTATAATTAGAATTAGACCTATCAGAATCCTTTCTCCATCCTTTAAATGCAAATATAATCTTCTGGTTCAGCTGTTTTTGTCAGTTTCCCGACAATGATTATGTTTATCTCATAGGACTTTGGGGAGGATTAAATGATAAAGGGTGTGTAAAGTACACCTTAAACACGCAGTAAATAGTAGCTAGAAAAATTCTCTTGGAAGCCTCAGAGGAGGAAGTTAACAGTTGCTGGCATTTATACGCTGTTAATTTCAATGAAACGAAGGAGGTTTTAAACATCAGTTTAGGTTCTAGGACGTGCTGAGCCTGGTTCTTGAAAACAGGAAAAAGATGTAATAGAAAAATGCTCCAGTATCTTGATGGGATATATATGACAGCGTGAATGATGTGTTTTTGGAAAATGAAAGCTTAATGAAAGAAATAGACCACTCCACTCCCAGGACTCCTGCAGTGTTGAAGGTCCACAAAAGGAGTTTCAGTAATGAGGGGGTGGGGAGAGGAGAATAGAGGGGTCATGAATGGCATCAGTCTTTATTAGACTACCTGCCATTTGTGGTTTTGGTCACAGAATGTCATAGAGTATTGAATGTAGCTAATCTAAAAAAGCAACAATAGCAGCTGCTGACATGGATTAAGCATTTAATATGTGTCAGACAATTTTCACAACTGCCCTATGGTATGAGGTAGGCTCCACGTTTAACAGAAACGGAAAATGAAGCACAGGTAAAGTCCAGTGAAATATTCAAGTCGTGGAACCAGAAAACGGCAGAGCTGGGATTCAAACCCAAGCTGTCTGAAATCAAGCATGAGCACATTATCATGTTCAACCTAGGCAGGCTGGGACCTGGGTCCAGTTCGTTAAACACTGTGCGGCCGTGACGTCTTGCTGCACTGAGGTTTTAAAATGTAAACGCAGAGTTCTTGGTATGAAAAACAGATGGCTTGACCCAGTCTGCATATGCTGCGTTATTAGAAAAAAGATGGTCTCTGCTTGTTCTCAGTCTTTGCCATTTGCTTCTCCATGGTGTGGTTTCCTATGTTCCTCTATCCTTTATGTTTCCAGTAAATCGGAGTCCTGTAAGTTATAGCTAGCACTTGGTCATATTCAGGTTTGATTTTTTTTTCTCCTGGTGGTGGGGCAAGCCTCTCTATAGGTTCCTGTGTATTTTTAAATATTTAATTTATAGCATATATATACTATAGTATGTAGTGTGTACTTTATAAAGAAATGTGTTGGGTAAAATTAAGCTTTACTTTGTAATAATGTTTAACGTGTTAAATACTGTTAGTTATTATAACAATAAAAGCAGGAACAGTAATTCTGAAGGTAGTAGAGGTGTCTCCAATGCCAGCTGGCCAGGAGGCCCTGTCAGTTGGTTAATCAGCCTTTATAAATCCACATAGCAAAGACAATTAACCCAGGTCCTTTTGTTTTTACTTTTTTAGTGGGGTCATGATGATAGAGGGTAGTGGGGTACAGCTAAGCAGATAGTTGAGTTGTTTCATAGTTTTTCATTTAATGTAGTAAAGTATATATTTTTAATTCTCTCTTCTAAAATGATCCAAAAAAAGCTCACACCCCACCTCAGTCCTTCACTTAGTACTTTAAAATTAATTCCAAAATTAAATGGCATCTGTAGAATTAGGATAACTTTGGTATCTCCCTATCTTACTGTACCTTACTTTTTTGCATAGGCTTAAGCTTTTCATCTTTGTGTCAGACTTGAATCCCTGAATTTTAAAAGAACGGTAAAACTGCTAACTGCCTAGATAATGCTAGCCGATAACAGAGCTATTTTTTTCTTTAATAAAGGCTGTTATTTCATGTTCTGAAGTGTTAGACATAAAACCAGCTGGTTTTAGGCAGTTTTTAATGATTTAATTCCAAATGGAAAGAACAGATTGGATATATAAATAAATTTTCAAGGAACAAATACTGGGATGAAATATTCTAAAATGCCACAGTTCTCCCTAATTATTGTAATTGAATATGATCAGTTACAAACTAAAAAAAATGAGTAATGGTAGCTTCAGTGTTTGAAATCATAAACACCAAAATTCATCTCTCTACTACTTTGAGATACAATGTCTTTACGAAGGGTGAACTGTTAAAGTGCTTTCATATATATGACTGATTCTCACAGTGGCTGTTTTACAACTTAATAAACTACTTCTGGTTACATGCTCATTTCTTGTAAAAGGAATGTAGGCCTAATGTTAATTTTTTAAATAAAGAGAATAATGTTGCTTTTGGTTTTGAGAATGTATTTAGTGCCTCAACACATATTCTTCTTATGATTGGATACCCCAAATAAATTAAGTGACCTTTTAGGTCCTCTTAATTAACTTTATTTTCAGTCAACGGTTTTTTGTTTATTTGTTCTCCACACCTCCCTCAAAAACAGATATTTTTGGAGGAAGTTCATTATATAAACTGTTTCCCTTGATACTCAAGTAAATGAGAAAAGATAAAATCTTTGTGCAATTAAATAACAAATTTAATGTCTAGACTACCTAGGTTAAAATCACTGGTCTAGATGTTTGCATCAGTTTGTTTATAAGACTTGGATCTTAAAACCATACATTGTCAGTAAAATATTTATTTCAGTTCCCCCAGAATCTTGACAAAGTATTTCATGTCTGTTAACCTGTTTTGTGATGGCTTAACATCGGCTATATTTTTAGGTCAAGTAACATAAAATCTAAACTTCTAAAAATTTACTTTTTAAAACTATGTCTCCAAGTTCTAAGCACTTTTGAGGTATATATTTAGTTTTGACTTTAGAGGGAAAATGTCACCTTTGTAATGAGAAAGAAGTAAATTGTAGAAACCAGAAGTTCTTGCTTTAGTTACTTCATTATCCCCTTAAATACTGATTCCTAAACATTCTTCTCATTCCCTACTTCCTCCATCTCTCTTGGTCAGCTACATTGCTGGTACCTAAGCTATTTGGTTTTTTAAAAAAATTTATTTGTTTTTCCAGCTCTCTTGAGGTGTAATTGACATACAACATTATGTAAGTTTAAGGTGATTTGATACATTTATATATTGCAAAATGATGACCACCATAGCATTAGCTAACACCTTCATCCCATCATATAAGCACCATTACTTTTTTGTGGTGAAAACATTTAAGATCTACTCTTTTAGCAACTTTCAGCTACATAATACAGTATTACTAGCTGTAATCACCATGCTATATGTCAGAGCCCCAGAACTTGTTACTCTTGTAACTGGAAATATTGGGGTTTTAATTGTTATCAACCTAGGGCTTCCCCAGTGGAGATTCTTCTTCATCAAGCTAGAGTGGTAACCTCAGAAATTACCATCTGCAAAGCTTAATTAGACCAGGTCAGATCAAACATAAAACATTTGGAGTTCAAATTCCCGTTGAATGGGAGCTACCTACGCACATGGGATCCCCCAAATTCCATGGTTGCCTCAGTCCTAGGAAATGACATAAAACCATGTCAGTCAGCCCATGGCCACTGCTAAAAGGAGAATGCTAGGACTGTCCGCATCCATCCTAAACCTGAGGGCGTTGGAATGACCCAAAAGGTTTAGGGTTCCATTGGCATTAAGCACCATTTGCTGTACCTCATTCGACTCTCTGTGAGTCAGTGCTCTCTTCATTTTCCTTTCTTCCCTGACTTTGACCACATAGCCATCCTGTCTCCAAAACCTCTTTCTGTTTGATGCATACTTCTTGCTTCTGTCCATTTTCCAGTTCCCACAGCCAAATGGTTCATTATTTCTTCCTCAGTAATCTACTTCTCCCTCCAGCATCACGTTCACCACTCAGTCCTTTATGCCTCTTCCACAGTAATTTTTTCTGCCAGCTAATTTAGTGCTGTCATAGTTTTCATCAAAAGCCTGTAATGCTTGACCATTAGCATCTCTGGTACTCGAAATTTCGTGACCGTTATCAAGCCGGCCTGAGCTACACCATCCATCCACCTGACACCATCAGTCAGCATCACACAGAAAATGTTGCCATGCTGACTTACAGTTTACTTCAGCCAGGTTGTCACTCCCATTTGTGTGTTCTTGCCCTATTTTCTTTTGTTAGAATCCCTCTTCCTAAGTCTTACAGGATTCTTCCCCGAGACTTTTACTAACGATGGCTTCCATCGTTGGTGCTACTTATTGTACCTACAACTTATCAGTGCGTTTATTATGTTAAGTTTTTAGTTTTCTTCTGGGTTTAATGCAGATTGTTGTCTTATAAATTTTACATTTTAATTTGTATGTCATTGTATGCCTATTACATTATTATTCATCTTTAAGATTTATACTGTATGCTTCCTTGTAGACCACGAGGTGGATGTTTAAGAAATACCTACTGATTATTTTAACCTTGGGCTAGACACCTCATTTGTCCTCTCCATTATACCTTTCCTTTGCCCACTCTTAACATTTGAGTGAGATTTGATAATTAATGAGTATTTTGTGTTCTATTTTTTTAGTAGTGTGTGCACATACACACTTTCCAAAAGGTAACATAGAAAGATTATGATCTTGGTCACTATGTGACTTCATACAAATTATTTAACCTCTCTAAGCCTCAATTTCCTAATCTATAAAATGGGGATGATAAAATCTACCTTAGAGGGCTGTTATAAGGATGAGGGGGGAAAAATGTATTCAGAGTGCCTAGTACAGTGTCTGATAAATAGTAGATACTTCAGAAATGGTCATTTTTATTATTGTTAGTCTAGGTGCTATGTTTTAATTCATTAATATCTATTTTTTCTATCTCTAGGTTGAATATATTTCAGGAAAAGTTTTTTTCACCACCTGTTCTGACTTGAATATGCTGAAAAAATTAAAATCTGCAGAAAGGTTATTTTTGCTGATTAAAAAGCAGCTTCCATTTAATGTTTCTTCTGTAAGTAAAGGTACAGTGTATACCTATTGCTTTTACCCCCCATGATATATTGTACTCCAAAGTTTTCTGCTTGGTAATTAATATGTAGCCATTTCACATTTTTAAGATTCATTCAGACCCGTGGGATCGTTAGTTATTTTTCTGTATTTCCTGAACATTATCACCTAATTATGTCTCTTCTCTTTGCAATCTGCTGCCTGTCTTCTGAGATTTTAGTGTCCTAAGTCACATTTCTTCCCTAAGAATTACGATCAGACACGTTCTCTAGAACTATGTGTGGTCAGTGCATTTATTTAGATTTAGGAGCATGTAATAACCCAAAATGCATTGATTTAATTAATTGGTCAAAACTGTCACCATCTAAATTTTAACTGATGAGTGATATAATTGGAAAAATACTACATAGTAAAATTTCCTGTTTGGGGAACTTTAAATGTTTTGAAAAAACTTATACCCATTTATAAAGCATTAGAGTTAAGGAGGGCTTAAGAGATTTCTTGTCCACTCCCTAATTTTATAAATATGCTGCTGAAATAATGTAAAGATCTTGATAAAAGCAACAAAATAGGATCAGATACATCTGGATAAAACATTGCCTTAAACCTCATTTTGATTGCTGCTTGCGCACAAGAGACCATGTCATCATACAGTCTATAATAAAATGTGTCAAGAAAGATACAAATGGCGAGAAATCAAGACAGGGCAGAAAAATGGTTTTAAAGCAAATCTAAGGTATTATATTGTGGGGTCAATAAAATTTCATCCCAATATTCCACACACTTTCATCTTTAGAGAACTACAGTAATTATTCTTGGGTCATTTTTATGTCCCTTGTTCATCAAGGAAAGGTTACATTTTATCGAGCATGGCTGGCAGTCCCTAAGTTATGAATGGGTTGTGTATCTGAAGTGTTAACTTTGTGGGAAATCATTTTACGATCTGTGCTAATATTGTATGGTCTAAAATAGTCCCAAGATTCAGTTGCTCTGTTTTTGAGCTCTGTGTTTTGCAATTTATTCTGTTTTTTTAAACTTAATTTTTGTAGGCAAGATCAGCATTATTTTAAAGACCAATACATGCTCTAGGTCTATAAGTATATTGAAGAGATGCATATGTTATCGTAGGACAAATGATCTTGCTAAAGAAAATGATAACTTTGTAGGAATTCTAAAACAGTTTTGACGTTAAGTATGAAATATACGAATGAACTTTATTCTGTACAATATTCTTATGTTAAATTATATAAATTCCAGATGAAAGGGAAGTCACTATTCATGTAGCAATTTAATAAAATTTCTTATTTTAAAGAAATAAAGGTAATGGGATTTGGGGGGTGATTAATAGCTTCAATAAAGGGTAAACTGAGATTTTATTTATTTAGGAAAAATATTTAATGAAATGCAGAGACTTACAAATGATGATCCTGAAAGTTGGTTGAATGCCATTTCAATTTGGAAAAATCTTCTTGAACTTAATGCAAAAAAGGTAAAACTTTCTCAAAAAAATGCTAACCCACTAAAAAGAAAAGTGGGAGAAAATGACATCATTGCTAAGAAATTGAAAACAGCAGAAATGCAAGAGATACAAGAGAATAAGGAATGCCAAGTGGAAAAACAAATAGAAGAAGAAACACTGGAGCAAGGAAATTTTACCACTAAAAGAGACAAATCTCAAGAAGAACTTCAGAACGATGTAGCAGAAGCAGTTGATACTCATAACCAGAACGACTTAACTTTCAGAGTTTCCTGTCGCTGCAGTGGAGCCATTGCAAAGACCTTTACTGCACAGGTATACTTTCCCCCTCCAGAGTGGGTTACCATTTTCTAAGAGTTTATTACTCTTTAGATCTAAAAAGAGGTGAAAACCTTTCTCAGAATACATGAACCAGGCCCAGACAGATAACTAGGCCTAATCTCATATAACTAAATCTCTTCTAAAAATGCATTTTCCTTCTTAACTGTACCTCAGATGCTTAAGAGGAATGGTATGCCATTCTATGTAAAGACTTCCTTTTACTTTCTCCCTAAAAGTTTCGTTAAACGAATAGATATCCTTTACATTTGGAAATCCTAATATCATGGTCTGAAGCTGTTTGGCTTTCTCTGTAGTTCGCTTCTGTGTTTATATTGAATTGTTGCTCTGCACCATGTCCTGCATGTGGGATTGTCCCAGGACCCAGATGCAAATACACAGATGGACGGAAAAGGAGAGCAAAGACCACGAACAGACCCTGCAAAGTTCAGTAATATAAAGGGCATAAGCCTAGGTCCTTTGGCCAGTCTTAAAATCAGACAGACCCTTAAGTTTGAGCCTAATGCTACTGCTGGTAATTTTTAAACATATAGGATTGCCATAGCTAAAATAGTTCATCTTTCAGCTTGCATCTGTCTCCTAAAACCCAGAATGACCGTATTTATCAGGCCATGATCTGGTTATTTCATGTATCTAAAATTACAAGAATAAAAAAATTTTTTTAATTTAAAAAAAATAAAATAAAATTACAAGAAGAAAGATTACATACAAGTAGACATTAATGCCATAGGATGTGTTGGGGGTGGAAGAGGTAAAATATACCCTTTTTGCCTTCAGAAGAAGATGCTTTCACGTGATATTTTAATATTGTAGCCTTAAATTACCATCAGATAGTCTGATTGATTTTCCTGCAGACTCTGTTAGTTTTTGCTTACATTTAAACTTAAAATTTTCATTTTTAGTATATTCTTTTCTATAACCTGCTGCTTTTCCAGGAGGTAGGAAGAGTAATTGGAATTGCTCTCATGAAGCAGTTTGGATGGAAAGCAGATTTGAGGAATCCAAATGTAGAGGTAATGAGTGTTCATTTTATTTTATATGCTTATAACCTAATTCTTTAAAGACGATGCCAACTATTCTTTTTTTAAATTGAAATATAGTTGACATAAAATATTATGTTTCAGGTGAACTACACAGTGATTCGACACTTGCATACATTACAAAATAATCACCGTAAGTCTAGTAGCCACCTGTCCCCATGCAAAGTTATTACAATATTATTGCAATGTCAACGACTTTTATTCTGCTTTTCAGTTTTGCTTTAGAGTTTTAAAAATCATGTCTACATGGATCCAGCAGTCTGTTTCCTCTTTAGCAATAGAATACTACAGATAATTTTGCTAGTAGTTTTCACTGTGAAAATGTCTCATCCAAATTAGGACTTTTGGAATGGAATTGTTTGGTCACAGTTAAACTGAACATTTAATATGAGGTTGCAGAGATGCTCTCTATAATCACTATAATAAATAAGAAGTCTGTATAATAAGAAATTCTGGCTAATGGTAAAAAAAAATCAGAAAACAAGAAGGCCATACAAAGTTAATTAGTGTGTTAGTCGTGGCTTTGTTAGGGTTTGGGGATTATTTTTCTTTTTCTCTATTTTCAAAATCAATTTAAGGAGGTTATACAATTTTTAATTAGAACAAAGTAAACACTTACATGGGAAAACAAATTCTAGCTATAACAAATATTCTTCACTATTTTTTGAAAACCATCTCATAAATTTGACCAGTTTAGTCACTTTTATGATTCGTTAATTCATAAATTTATTGTTATATAGCTTTAAATGGAGTAATGGCTGGCCAAATCAGAAGATTTTGTGTTGTTTTTCAGTTTTGTTATTTGATATTTTTTGCTTTTAAAAAGTCGTGCCTCTTTTATATTCTTTATTGCTGTTATGCAAAATATTTTGACCTCAAGAATGTTTTGACATAAGGGTGTCTTCCTTCATCTGCCCCTTTCCACTTTGCTTATCTTCAGCTCTCCTGGTTTTCTCCTCTCCATCTCTCCCTGCCTCTATCTCACTGTCTCAGAATTATAGTTTTCTCATAGTTTAGCTCATAACTAAATATATCTAATTTAATTCCTATCATCCATTTAATGCAATTAATAATAGCTATTGGTAGAAATAATCAACACAAAACAAAATTGACAACAATAGAATCACACATAGTAAAATCCGTGACCAAAATTGACAGAAGAATCAAATTTTAACAAATTTTGTTCTGTACAGTTAATAGAAAAACCTTCATAGTGGGGAAAGCTATACCTGATAACATTTGATATATAAAAATATCAGTATATCATATCTTTAATATAACTTTTAAATAGAAAAGAATTAATCCCAATTAGTAGTTTTGCTAGAATGAATAATATAAAAAATTGGAAAGTTTAGCTTCAGTAATCAAGGAATTAAACTGACTAAACGGAGTTCACTCCAGATTATTCTTTTCTTAATAAAAGTTTATCAATATTGGAATAATTATGATTAAACTATATTAAAATACCTTTGGGGTAAAAGTATCAGGAATCAAATGTTCTTGAGGTCAAACAGCAGAATTAGAGAATTCCATAAGCCTCATCAGGCTGCAGAAGGAGGGTTCTTTAAAATCTGTGTGGGCTACTAATTATAACTTGAGACATTTAAATCCTCATCATGGCCAGTCATGACGACTACAGCTGACACTGCTATACAACTTAAAGGAAGGCGGTTAAGAGAGTAAATCCTAGGAGTCCTTATGACAAGGAAGAAGTTGTTCCTTTTTCCCCTTCTTTTCCTTTCATCTATATGAGAAGATGGATGTTAGTTGGACCTACTGTGGTAATCATTTCACAATATACATGAATGAAGCCTTCATGCTATATGCCTTAAACATATAGAGTGATATATGTCAATTATTTTTCAATAAAACTGGGGAAAAAATAACAAGGTAATAGAAGGAAGAAGCTCCCCTATAAATAGTAGGGAGGGGAAAGGTCACCCTTGCTACAGTATATTTGGCTTAAAGAAAGTTTTCTGTTAACCATGGCATCAAGTCTTATTTGAGGCTAGAATTAGGGTAGATTTAGGTAGTTGTCTCTAACCTAAAATGATGAAAAATCTAATTTAGTTAAGGTAATTCAAAGAATCGCTGGGAAGAAAGGTGACCTTGAGTTCTTCGTAAATGATTCGCAATATAACTTGTATACAATTTGACCTCAGAATTTTTCTATGAGACGTACTTAAAATTTACTTTGCCTCTGCTCAGTAAAAAATATTATGGAACATTTTTCTGGATATGACAAAGCCTTGGAATTTCTTATTAAAATATAGGTTATATAGGTTCAAAATGGAAGTTTTCAAATTGTCAATCATTTGGTAATGCATTTCCTGTTCCATTTTAACTTCTGTATTTGTTCTTTCAGATCTTTATACATCTAAGTGATATTTACTGTGTGGTGGGAATTCCTGTGTTCAGGTAGATATTGTTTCTAAGTTTCAGGTTTGTTCCTTAGTAGATTTTGTAAAATTAAGAACTTTGTGCTTTTATTTATAGTATGAAAGAAACATTGATATATCAGAGGGGGCTAAAGGCAAAGCATTTGAGTTCTTTGCTTGAGCCAGTAAAGTATTTTCACGGAGCTTAGTAGATATCTGATCGGACTAGAGCTGTGAAAGATTTGATCACAATAACCCACTAATTACATGATTCATACTGAAAATTATATCTAATTATTTCTATTATTAAATGATTTTCACAGGCCCATATTTAAGCTAAAATTTTTAGTCTGTTGGCCTCTTGGATTTTTTTATTAAAGTAGAAAATACAACACAGTACTTAAAAGTCACCTTAAACATTCTTCAAATTTTATTGCAGTTCTTTTTTTGTGAGAGAGTAATTCCAGTTTTTAAAATCTTCAGGTTTTCTCCCTAGTTATGTTGGGTACTATATAATAATAAATGCAGTTGATTCCTTTTCTTATTCAGAAATACTTATTGAACGCTTACCATATGACAGGTCCTTTTTCTAGATGCTTTGGGAGGAAAGAGCTGGTTGGATGATGGAAATAGGGATTTGCAGTTTGTTGGGAACACGTGAATATTGTTGGCATCTTCAAAACATTTTATTTGCAAAGCCCTGTTTACACAGTATAAGGTGATTTAGATACCCTTTCTCTAGGTGATTCTAGGCATGGAATGTTTTTAAAATCCTAAAAGTGCTATGGGAATACCTCACTTACCCTAAGCTCACATTTGTGCATGTGTAAGCCTGAATCAGGATGTAAAAAGGAATGCTGAAGGTCATCGTAATAGCTTTTAGCAAATGGTGCACCATAGCGGTTGATTAGCACAATGCTGAGAACACTGTAGATGTTCAAGAAGTGTTGAATGATTGAGTTCCACTGTGTGCTAGTTGTAGGGTAGGCCCCCCTAGCCTCTAGATTACAAAAATCATGCACCAAATAATATTTCTTGTCACCTCAGCACACACGAGGTCATCACATGCCTCAATGCCTTGTTGGTTTCCCTTGGCCCCCACCTACCCCAGTAGCCTACCAACTCTCCCAGATGAAACCTAACCCACTGTTTTATACCTACACCTGCAAGGTGTCCAGGCTGCCCTACTCCAGTGCCTTTTGAAGTCCCAGGCCCTAACCCCTGCAGAATATTTGTAAAACTTTTTTTTTTTTTTTAGCAATTTTGGTTTTTTTAATTTTATAATAGTCAACAGGAAAGGTGGGAGAAACTGAAAGATGGCCACATTTCAACCTAGTGTAATTATTGATAGTCACCAAGACAAGGGTAAGGAAGACTAGTAAGACAGTAAAATATGAAATATATTTTTAGAAGGATTCATAAAGCAGCTAAATATTCTTTAACACTTTGGCCCCTAAAAGGGTAAGCTTAAGTGTCTAGAATATTGATTTATAAGGAACATTTCATCCCCAGCAGGGCTGACTGATGCAGTATGAATGTATTTAGATTTTTGGCACCAAATAAAAGAACTCATTTTTAATTTGTAATCATAGATAAAAATGCTAACTTTCATGCTCTTTTATTATTAACTTAACAAATATACATGTTTTTATATGTGTTTTTAAAAGGTGTACAATTTTATTTAATGATTGCTAGACACCCTCAAGAAGTCATGCTTATGGCATCTCAAGTAATAACTGGTAATTTAACCTAAAAGTTGACAAATAAAACGTATGTATCTGAAAATTAAGGCTCAGACCCTGAATGAGCAGTGGCCGAAAATAAGATTGCATTAGACACTCTGTAATTAGTCTGTTACACTACCTCAGCGAAGGAAGGAAGCAGTCACGAAGTGTGTTGATTAAAACAGTTCGCCATTGTGTGAGGCAAGGGAGGCATATGAAGAACTGAAAAGCAGATAGCGGTGGACAAGAGAAGTGATGGTGGAGGTCAGAAACTGTAACCTGGTGACCCTGACAAGAGAAGAAAGTCAGAAGTGATGGAACAGAGGACAGAGCAGCCATCGAGTTTGAGGGACACACAAAAATGTGTATCTTAGTAGCACATCACCTGGTACAGTAAGCATAGTGGATAAGAACCATGGACTTCAGTTCCCCCTTCTCCACAAAATAACTCTGCAAGTTGGGGCATATTATCACATTCCTCTGCTATAAAATCAGGAAAAGGATGGTATCTACTTCCTAGCTTTGTAGTTGGGATTAAATGAGATAACACATATGAAAATGAGATAACTGCTTTTATGATACAGTAAATGGTGAATAAATTTCAACTATTCTATTTTTAAACAGATCAGCAACTAGGGAGGGAAGGGGAGAAGCATTTACCAGAGTAAGATTAATTCATTCAATTAATTTCAAGTGAAATTATCTGATGAGTACTTACTCCGTGCTAAGCATTGTGCTACATATCCAGTGTTCAAAGATGAGTAAGATGGTTATTAAACACAAGGAATTCACTCTAGTGGGAGAACAGATATGTGGTCAGTGCTTGATTGGAATTAGAAAAGAGGACCTAACTGATGGAGGACAGGTGAGCAAAAGAACACAGAAGAGTATCACTCAGTGTATCACTTAAATGGAGAATAATAAGCAAGGATATCTCAAGTGGATAAGAGAAGGAAAGGATCTTACAAGCAAGGAACTGCACGTGTAGAGGCATGGAGGTGTGAGGAGGCTTGAGGTACATGGCGGACAGCAAGTAGTTTCGGTATAGATGGGACAGGGAGTGCATAGGGAGAGTGGTGGAAAAGGAGACTGAGGATTGGGAACGAGTCATGAAGTGTCTTATAAGCCGGGTTAAATAACTTGAATTTTATTCGAAAAGCAGTAAGAATTTGAAGCAGAAGAGTGTTGTGATTAGGTTTGTGATTTTTAAAAAACTACCAAGGAAACTGTATTTTAAAAGTGGAAGGGAAATAAAAAAGAGGGGGTTAAACTCATACCAGTTCAGGCGATGAATGATGAAGAAATGAACTAAGGCAATGTTGGGGGTAATAAAAAGGAGGCCGTGCATTCAAGAAAATGTTAGGGAGTCTAGAATAACTTCCAGATATCTGATATTGGCAACGAAGAGACACTGGTGTCAGTCACTGAGATATAAAATATGGGGAAAGGAAGTAGTTATGTGTCCAGTGAAACATGTCCAAGTAGATATTTAAAGTTGCAGCTCTGGAGTTCAGGTGACAAGTCTCAGCTGGAGGTGTAGATGAGATTACCCAGTACATAGATGGTAAGTGGCCTAAGGAAATGAAGACGTATATCAAGATAGTAAATACAGGGAAAGGAGAGTGTACTTAGTTTATATCTTTAAATTTTGCAGTACTTAAAGAACCTCCAGGTAAAAGATGTCCAAATACACGTTTGAAGATAAAGATCTGGGATTCAAGGGACAAATCTAGGCTAGAGAGATGTAGGTGAGAATGTCTTCAACTTGCTGACCACCTTTATTTATTTTTTTACCATCTTTATCGGTGTATAATTGCTTTACAATGGTGTGTTAGTTTCTGCTTTATAACAAAGTTGGTGTTAGGGAGTGTTCTAATTTCATTCTTTTACATGTAGCTGTCCAGTTTTCCCAGCACCACTTATTGAAGAGACTGTCTCTTCTCCATTGTATATTCTTGCCTCCTTTATCAAAGATAAGGTGACCATACGTGCATGGGTTTATCTCTGGGTTTTCTATCCTGTTCCACTGAGCTATATTTCTGTTTTTATGCCAGTACCATACTGTCTTGATTACTGTAGCTTTGTAGTATAGTCTGAAGTCCAGAAGCCTGATTCCTCCAGCTCTGTTTTTCTTTCTCAAGATTGCTCTGGCTATTCGGGATCTCTTGTGTTTCCATACAAATCATGAAATTTTTTGTTCTAGTTCTGTGAAAAATGCCATTGGTGGTTTGATAGGGATTGCGATGAATCTGTAGATTGCTTTGGGTAGTATAGTCATTTTCACAATGTTGATTCTTCCAATCCAGGAACATGGTATATCTCTCCATCTGTTTGTATCCTCTTTAATTTCTTTCATCAGTGTCTTATAGTTTTCTGCATACAGGTCTTTTGTCTCCTTATGTAGGTTTATTCCTAGGTATTTTATTCTTTTTGTTGCAGTGGTAAATGGGAGTATTTCCTTAATTTCTCTTTCAGATTTTTCATCATTAGTGTATAGGAATGCAAGAGATTTCTGTGCATTAATTTTGAATCCTGCTACTTTACCAAATTCATTGATTGGCTCTAGTAGTTTTCTGGTAGCATATTTAGGATTCTGTATATATAGTTTCATATCCTCTGCAAACAGTGACAGTTTTACTTCTTCTTTTCCGATTTGGATTCCTTTTATTTCTTTTTCTTCTCTCATTGCTGTGGCTAAAACTTCCAAAACTATGTTGAATAATAGTGGTGAGAGTGGACAACTTTGTTTTCTTCCTGATCTGAGATGAAGTGGTTTCAGGTTTTCACGATTGAGAACAATGTTGGCCATGGGTTTGTCATATACGGCCTTTATTATGTTGAGGTAAGTTCCCTCTATGCCTACTTTCTGGAGGAAAAAACACCTTTATTTTTGTACTAAGGTAAAAGCCAGCTAAACTCTGATTAAACACATCAGCGGATTTTACGAAAGTAGGGAATTATTTTTATTTTCAAGGAGTTTATTTCTGAACACTTATTTCCCCCAAATAATTTTATTTTTACTGATATAATGAGGCCGTTTTTTTGAAATAATAGCAGATTAGTTTTGCCCAAGGTTAAGCAAAATAAGAATGTGTTCACTTTTGTCACATATTAATAGAATTGGCTTCCATAAAATAAAACCTCTATTAGTAAAAATATGCACATAATGGCTAAAAATTTAAAGGTTCTACATAAATCTCTGATGCTTAGAAAAGCACTTTGTAATATATATGGACAAAGACAGTTTTCCATACTAATTCTCGCTCTCTCTCTGTGTTTGTTTCTAGAGTGAAAATCATCTCTTCGTTTTGGTTTTAACTAATGTGTTTTGTAGCAGGATAATTGCTGCAGTTAACCTGCAGAAGCAAGATTCATTGATCAAAATATTTTATAGTCTTTCTACCTGCAAAGTTTATATCCCAGATTCCAAATCTGTGGATATAGTACTATTTACAATGTGAATTTTTATTTCCTGAAAAACCTTTTAAGAGAAAAAAAAAACTTTCATAGGTTTACCGTTCGGGGCTTCCTCATAATAGTAAATGTGCAATTATACTGTTTTATTTGATAAGGTATTTATAGTTACCTCATCTCATTCTAAGATCTTAAGAGGCTTGCAGTAAATACACACAAAACAGGATAACTTAAAGTCGAAGAAAGAGCAGAAATAAAATGATGAAAGGAAATAGGGTTTGGAAAACACTGTGGCTTTGTGTAATGTTAGTAGAAGAGCCCCTTAGTGGCTTTGGAACAAGTCTGTCCCCAAAACAACCAGGCACTGATTCTTGAAATCATACCCGTAATGTCTTACCAACAAATTGTATACATGAAATAGAAAAGTGCATTGATATTTGCAAGGAAATGCTTGTTCGTTGCATTAGAAACATAAAAATAATTTTCTGAAAATTTGTATCAAATCTAGAAACACTGATAGTAGCAATGGTTAGGTAGAGGATAAAGTATAAAGTGATACATAATGGAGACCAGTGAACTCATTGGGGGGATGTCTGCTTCAGCCCTTCGTTCGATAAATTATCTTAGGCAATGCAATGTCATGCTTCATTCCATCTTTTGAGAAAGATGCAAATGAGCAAAAAGCAAACTTACAAAAGGGACTTTTTAGAAAACATATTTCAAGGGTTAGCATCCATTCAGCCCTGCTTCCTATACTACATCTACATCACAGTGCAGTCTGTTTCTCTTGATGACTCCAGCAAGGCAAGGTCTAGTCCGTGTGGGAAGTCAGGGAAGTATACAAACACTTTAGGAAGATTTCCCTCATGTAATTAAATCTTTATAAGTTAAACACACAATGGTTTAAATTTCACTTATCTAAAAAATTTACCTTTCTGAAATACCACACTGGCTGGTTAGACAAGGTGCCAGTTAGAGAAGGTAATTTTGTAATAAGGTTAAATATTCTCTAACAGGAAATACTTTAGTGCATGTTGTATGAACTTGTTAAAATGAGGTACAGATATGAATGGGTTAATTTTTTTGTTTACATCATATTCTTTAACATACAGTAATATTGGGTGTTCTTCTCTTTTAGGGTTCCTTTAGCCAGCAGAGCTTACATCAAGACAGCAGGACTGAGATCTACCATAGCGTGGGCAATGGCCTCTCTCGCAGAAATTAAGGTAAGGAAACTGTTCTCATTCTTATTAATGTAATAGCAAGGTCCTTTAACCAAGATCTTGATCAGTTTTTGTAAATATTCCATGGACATAAGAAAATAATTTTATTTTCTAGTCAAGAGATGGCCTTTATGTCTTTACTTATGTTTTACTATCTGCTCAGTTCTGAAAGAGGTATTTTGAAATCTATTAGTTTATTACATTTTTTTAAGATTTTGCATTTTTATTAGTTGTTACCTCATTCAGCTGCTGTGTAGTTTGGTTTATACTCTTTTATGAATGTTACTGCTTCATTGTGAAGTGTGCCTCTTTCTTGTTATTAAAGTTTTCATTATCTTGATTTGGAAGTTTAAATTTAAATTTCAGCATGTCTTATTAATATTTTCACTGTTTTCTTTCTCTTTGCATTTTCCTTTGTAGTAGTTCTTTGACACTGCTTTATTTTCAACTTTGTTTTCAGTGTGTTTTTTTAATAAACACAGAACTCTGTTTTTGTCCCACTCTGATAGGCTCTGTCTTTCAATGAGAGTATTCAGTATTATGATAGATACACCTGATTGCATTCCTCCTGTTTTATTCTGTTTGTAACTTCTTACAGTTTATTCTTTGTTTTTGCTAGTTTAAGCAAGTTAATCATTTCACTGTTCTCCCTGAGGTTGGATTTTACTTTATGTTCTATTCCATTAGTGGCTCCCTCTCCCAGCTCTCTTAATTAAACACATGGGACTCGATTCTAACTTTACAACAAGACATCAACTCTTTTCTTTGCCAAGACACTGTTTTTACCACCAAGACACTCTAATCTTCCCTCCTCTGTCCCCTCTTCCCTATCATAAGATGAGACCTCCAGGGTACTTCTTTCTCTTCTGCCCCATAGAATTACTCCTCCCTACAATGAGACCTTTGAAACATTCTCCCCCCTTCCACTCCCAACTCCCAACTACTAGATTGAACTAAATTATTTATTATGTATCAGAATTTCCCTTAAAGCATGACCCTCTGTTTCAAAAGTTCTTATTCTGCACTTATATTACACAGCCTATCCTTAATCATTAAGATGTAATGTGTGTAACATGCACGTTTCTGTATAAACACACAAAGATATATTGTGAGGTGCATTGCTCCTCGCCTTTGTTCTTCACTTCGAGGCCTCGGCTCAGGTTTATTTGTTGCTTGGTTTCTCTTTGCATTTTCCTTTTTAGTAGTTCTTTGACACTGCTTTATTTTCTAAGCTACTTTCCTCAAATGTGGTATTGAGGAATATACTGTCTGGATTTCTAAGCTACTTTCCTGTATCAGAATTTCCCTTAAAGCATGACCCTCTGTTTCAAAAGTTCTTATTCTGCACTTATATTACACAGCCTATCCTTAATCATTAAGATGTAATGTGTGTAACATGCACGTTTCTGTATAAACACACAAAGATATATTGTGAGGTGCATTGCTCCTCGCCTTTGTTCTTCACTTCGAGGCCTCGGCTCAGGTTTATTTGTTGCTTGGTTAGTCTTTTCTAAGCTACTTTCCTCAAATGTGGTATTGAGGAATATACTGTCTGGATTCCTATATATCCTCAAACTTCTTCCTGTCAACCTGGGTATCGCCACTTTGGCTAGGTATAAGATTCTTGAGTTGCAGTCCTTTTCTTTCAGAGGTCTGTAGATGCTATTCCATTGTCTTTTCACTTGTGGTGTTCTAGGTGAGCAGTTCACGCCAGTGTGATTTTTCTTTTCCGTTATGCCTGTCTTGTCCTTTCTGCTTGCAAGCTTATGGGAGTTTTCTCTTTAATCCTCTAAAGTTCTGGAATATCACCTGGATGTAAATACTTATGTAAGAGTCTTTTCTATTCAGCCCAGAACTCGGTGAGTCTGACTGTCTGAGTTCTAATTCTGGCTCTACCACTTACTGGCTGGGAAACTTTAGGTAAGATAACTTAACATCTCTGTGCCTAAGTCTCTCATTTGCAAGATGAAAATAATAATCTCACAGGGTCATGTGAGGACTAAGTGAATTAGCATTTATCAAGTGATTAGAACAATGCCTAGCATATAGAAAGTATGTACGTGTTGACTTCTGCTATAGTAATGTCGGGGAGGTGAAGACTTCCCTCCTACCCCTCTTGAGTTCTTTTGGCTGGTCTAATAATTAAATTGACACAAGACAGATTAATAGGAGGAAAAAAATATTTAATTCGTATGCATGGAAGTCTAATAGACATGGGATCCCTGAAGTGACCAAAGCAGGCTGTTTATGTATTATTTTTAGACAAAGAAACAATTATTTGTGAAGATTTAATGAAACAAAGGGGCTTGTGCTTGTAGTAGCAGATGAATGAAGAACTAACAAAGTTTGTTTATATATACAGCTTTCTTAGCCTTCAGTTCCCTAACTCTGGTGATAAGGATGCTTTCTATCTCCTCCCAGTAGTGGGAGGATACCTTCACAAGGGAAATTTAGTTCCTGCTTTCAGGGGGAAAGGAGGTGTCTTTTTCTTTCTTTCCTTCTTTGTGAATATCACTTCTTTTTACTGGCTGTTTCTCAAGTAACTTTAATTCAAGATAATCAATATGCCATTGAAGCATATTTTGGGGTGGCCTGCCCTGGACCCCAACAGTAATAATCATAGTTATAATAATTATTATTTGGAATTTATAATTATAAAAAAACATTGTTTTCCTCCACCTCAGGCACTCTTTCGTGCATTATTTACTTAATTATTATTTCCTCAATTATTTTGCTTTAGTGTCTTTAACCTTAAACTACTTCCTTTTTTCTGCTTCTGGAATTCCTGTGATAAACATGTTAAGCTTCCTTTCTCACATGCTCTCCATCTCTTCATATTTTGGCTCTGCGTTTTGAGTTATTCTTGGATATTATCTTAGAAACTATAACAAGAGTCACAAAGATGTGCTCTACTTTATTTATTGAAATGTTTAGCTTTAAAATCATGGTCTTTTTTAGCTTTGGAAAATTGTGTGTGTGTGCGTGCTGTATTCGCTATCTCTAGAAGCTCTTACTTTTTTTCACATGTTTATCTGTTCCCTCCAAAAGTTTCATTTCACTAGATGTGTGTTCTGTTTGCTCTATGTTCTCTCTAGGTTTTGAGGGACCTCCTCCCCTTAGATGTGTCATTATTTTTCTTTGTTGGCTCACTGGGGCTCAAGTGTGGTTAGTAAAGTATTTTAAATGCCTGGAATCCTGTAAGTGGTAAAAGGCAAGTGGATCTCTGGCACCCCTGGGTTTGGTAGCGTAAGGAGACTGTCAGCCATGCTCAGGCACTCAGTGAAAACTCTCCTGTGCACTAGTCTCCCTGCAGGTCCACGGATCTCTGAAGACCAGGTTTTTCCCTGATTCCAGTGGTTTCCCCTCTGGGTTCCAGTGCTGGCCTCTAATCACCCACCCAGCCCACGGCAAGGAGACCTCATACTGGTTCCTTCTCCTGGGACCTCAGCGGAGCCCAGGGCGTCTCCTGGCGCCGGTTGCCTGTAGTTCTGAGCATCGCTTGCCTCAGAAGTAAGTGGCTCAGAGTTGAGAGAACAAGGAGAGAGCTCTTTCCATATTACCACGTTCCCAGAACCCACGCTTTTCTTTTTCGTTTGATTTAAATCTTTAGCCTAAATTTCTTTTGGTAAGGAGAGAGGGGTATGGTGACAGTTTATTTTTTCCCAAACTTCCAGTGATGTCACCACAGTTTATATTTACCTATAAATTTATATAACCACCTACAAATTTGAAATGTTACCTTTATCTGATATAAACATACAATTTTCAGAAATATAGAAAGTAAATGATCAAAAATATCCACAGATAATACTCGATGAAATTTTTCCCCTTTGTCAGTTTGTCCTGCTAGGACCGAAAGTAAAAATTGTTTCTCTAATGTGACCATCAGCAAAGAAGGTCTGTTAAAGTAGGTGAGAAGTAGCACAGCTGGTTTCTTTTGGGGGGAATGCAGTGATGACCCACCGTGTAAGTGATCCCAGTATCCAGCATTGATCCAGGCCCCTCTTTGGAGCTTGGTACCCAGAGCAGTACACAAGCAGCTCAACCTCAGGTAGGCCAGTGCCACGAAAAATGAAACTTAAGTCTGGGGTCGTTAGATCTTTTTCATGTTTCCTATAAACTGTTCTTCCTATATATCATAACAAGTAAGGAAAACCAAGTTCTATAAATCTCAGTTATTCTTTTAAGCATATGGAAATACTTCTCTGCTTCTGCCTGTGTACCCAAATGTCATGGGCAGAAAAGGTCCTACAGTAAAATAGACACTGAAAGATACTTAAGGTCAAATTACCTCATTGAACATGGACCATGGGGGAGAAAGAACACAGTGTTTGGCACATTTTAAGGTCTTAATAAAAATTAGTTCTCATACCACTATTAATCTTAAAGTTGCCATTTAAATCATTATCCTTTCTGTTACTCTCTGCCCCTTCATGGGGGACCCATGTGATACTCTCCGGAATTTCGTGCCAGGGGAAAGTCTCTCTCCCTCTTGAAGGACATTTTGTTTCTTTCCATCAGGTACCCCCTGATGTCCTGGCTGTCCTCTGAGCGTTCTGCCTCCTCTGTAGACAGACCAAGGGACCGCTGGGCCTGGAGGTGGGATAGGCGTCCTGCTTGGCCTCGTGGCCCCTTCTGCCCCCAGATCTCTCACTGCCGTAGAAGCGCATGCCATCAGATTATCCCGGTGTCTACAGATGTCTTCCTATCTTTTCTGTAATGGTTTAGACCGTTTCTCCTGGCGTAATTCTTTATGACCTCAGTTGTCCACTGTGTAGTCCCGGTGTCTACAGATCTCTTCCTATCTTTTCTGTAATGGTTTAGACCATTTCTCCTGGCATAATTCTTTACGACCTCAGTGTCCACTGTGCCGTCTGCTCCCTTAGTGTCTTGGCTTCCCTACCTCTAACAATCTGCCTTAGTCACATCCTAGACTTTGTCAATACCCAGAAGGGTATACCTTCCAAAATCTCAGATTCGAGAATCCCGCTGTTAACCTTCTCTTTCGCATTCCCTTCCTCTTGGGCCCTAAAGCAGTTCTTTAACCCCGTGGGACCTCTAGTAGGCGACCCTACTCACCACCTGTCCTCAGCCCCCTTTCGCAGCTTGGATTTTATGTTCTATCATTACAGCCATTTCTTGCCCATACTTTGAATTCTCTTACTTCTTAATTGACTTAAATATTGGAATCAGAAGAGAACTTTAACATGTTCTTCCCACCAAGTTTACCGACATATTGGAATCTACGCCCTCATACTTTGCCTGGTCTTCATTATAATAAATGAACTGTCCTTGTTTCACTCCATTACTTGTGTACTGGATTCCATTCCCTCTTGCCTACTTGAGGACTTTTTTCTCTGCTAGGTCATTCCCATCAGCATGTACACATCTTGCAACTTAAAAGAGAATTAACCCTCTCCTGAACCCACATGCTCCATCAGCTACCACCCCCTTCTCTGCTTCCCCTTACAGAAAAACTTAAACTAGTTGTCCATATCTGGTGTCTACTTCTTCTCTTCCCACTCTTTCTTGTGCGTACTTCCCTCAGGTTCTCATCGCCAACGCTCCACTGAAACAGCTCATCTTGCTTAATCTACTAGCATGTGGACACTGTCATCACTCCTTCTTGAAATGGGTGTTTCCACTTTGTTTCAGGACCACTCTTGGTTCTACGTCAGGATGTGCTGCTGTCAGTGTGCACTGCTGAATATTCATCTACCAAATGTCTGTACTTAGGAGATCACCGGCGTCCAGCCCATAGACTGTTCTTTTCTAACTTCTCTTGCTTCCTAGATGGCTTATCCAGTTCTGATGCTTTAAATACCATTTACAAGCTAACAACCACGGTTCCCAAATCTCTATCTGTGGCCTGAACCTCTCCTCTGAACTCCAGATGCTTAAGTCCACTTGACATCCATGCTTGGTCTCAGAGGTATCTCAAAATGAACATGTCCAGAACTATACTCTCGTCTCCTTTGTAGCTTTTCCTCCCTAACACTTCCCAGCTCAGTAACAGGCAGCTCGTCCTCCTGATGCTCAGGTCAAAAACTTCAGTCACTTCAGACCGTTGTCATTCTTTAACATGCCACATGCAATCCATCCTGTTGGTTCTACCTTTAAAATATACCCAGAATCCAACCACTTCTCCCCACTTCCACCAGCGTCACTCTTTATTCAAGCCACCGTTATGTCTGCCTGGATTCCCTAACTAGCCTCCCTGTAACACTCTTGCCCTTCTGTGATCCGTTCTCAACAGAGCAGCCAGAATGATCCCTTTGAAATGTAACATCGTGTTACTCCTGCTTAGTTTCCCTCCAACAGCTCCCCACCCTTCAGCATAGAACCAGACCCCTTGTAACACCTACGAGATCTGACGTGATGCGACCCCACCCCAGCCCCACTGCCCAGATGGGAGCGTTCTTAGTTTTTTCTCCACATTTCCTGTTCTCCTCTCAGGTACAGATCGGACGACACTTTCCTGGCCCCTTCAAATTGTGTGTGTCATGTGACTGACATGCTTTCCCCAATTAAATGTTGGTGGAAATGACGTATGTCACTTCCAGATGGCACCTTTAAAAGCCAGTGCCTGATTTGTCTTGCTTTCTTTCCCTCTGCCACAGCGGTGGCCGTGCGGCGACCACTTCACTGTTTGACTTGTTGAGTGAGGAGCAGAAGCCCCAGGTGTCATTCTGTGGGCTTGGAGCCTGAGCTACATAGTTTGAACCTGTAGGACTTGGTGGCTGTGACCGCACACGGTGTAATGCAGCCCATCTTGATGGAGTAGTCTGGCCACCTCTCTGACATAATCACTACCTTTCCCCTCTCACTCACTGTGCTTTGGCCACACTGGTCTCCTTCCTAATCTTTAAATGTGTCAAGCATACCTGCACTAGGGCTTTAACTACCTGAAATTCCTAATAAAGTATAGAAAGGAGTCTTTATTGATTCCTCAAGTGTTAGGTTTCTTTTATAATACCTATTATAATAGATTTAATGATAGCAAATCAACATTTCTGTCTATAGGCTGGTGGAGTTGTTTTAGATCCAATGTGTGGACTTGGAACAATACTTTTGGAAGCTGCTAAAGAATGGCCAGTAAGTTCTAAAGTTTGGTAAACCAGGCAATGTTTTATGTTAATCAGTGTGTGTGTGTGTGTGTGTATTCACTTACCAATTATTTACAGGTAGACTGTCTACTTAGGGATTATTTTTTAATTATACAAGTTGCTATATAACTAATAAAAATAGACTATGAAGGGTTAATTAAATTGCTGTGTTATTTCTTTAAATACTGTGATAAATTTAGGAAAATATGATAGAAATACAATAATTAGTCATGACCTAGATTATATAAATCCCTAAATTCCTTAGATATTTGTAATTGTAAAATATTATTAACAGTTTTTAAAATTTTAACAAAAACTTCTGATTTTTGCCCATGAATGTCATTTTAAAGAAATATTCTAAATTTGTTTTAACCTGAATTAACAAATCTATTAATTTCACTTTCATCATTGAAAATGCAAGTAGATTTTCTTAACTACATAAAAGATGGGTTTATTTATACTTATAATATGAATTTCTTCCCTCACAGGATGTGTATTACGTGGGTGCTGATGTCAGTGACTCACAGTTACTAGGTGCATGTGACAATCTGAAAGCTGCAGGCCTTAAGGATAAAATTGAGTTACTTAAAGTCTCTGTGATAGGTAAGGTATTAAAAATGCAAACATTTGGGGTAAATGAACATTTGCAAATACATTTAGAATCATAATATAAAACAAGACTCACTTTTCATACATGAAGGTTGAATTGTTTGTACCCTGTAATATATCTGTGGTGCCAATACGCAGTTTACTTCCAATATGATAATCGTAACTTTTTAATTCTTCAAATGAGTCACGATGAGGAACGGTATTTATGCAGTTCCCTAAGCATGTAGGTAACAGCGTGCCTTCTTAAGATGTGTTTGTTGCATCTGAGCCATTTCTCACATCATAACCAGGGATCACTTAGTATAGGCATAAAATAAACAGAATAATAATCATAGCTCTGTGGATTCTTTCAGATAAAGTGTATGAAATGTTTTGAATTATCTTACCTTCTCCTGTCTCATTGGACAGTATTCCTGTGATATAGGGAGTGAGGTGACCAGCTATCCCAGTTTGCTAAACCAGTACTACTTTCAGGGCTAAAACTGGGAAAGTCTGGGGCAAACCAGGACAACTGGTCACGCTGTGAGGTAGAGGGAAACCATTACTCCCAGTTTACTGATGGGGAATCAGCAGCAAGAAACATGATGAGGAATCAAGTCTGTGGAGGCCAAAATAATATTTCCCTAAGGGCCAAGGTATTTAGACTGTTTGAGAGAAGGCTCACATTCCTTCTTTTTTTCCCTTAGTGCACCTTTCTCCCTTAAAAGTGACCACATTTAATTCCCAGCTAAGAAAATCATATTCTCTTGACATGAGAATGAGAGAATAGGCGGTAGGTAAGTCCCAGTATTGAATCTGTAATCTAGAGGAACAGAATATTGTTTAAACAAATTTTTATTATAGTAGAAAAGTAGTAGGGATGAGTTATTAACAAGGAGAAAATATGAGGATAACTTTTATATAAATGCATAATAAAGCAGTGTCAAAGAAGAAACTGTACTATTGATTGAGATCGCATAGTTGTTTGCTATCAATGACTATCTTTTCAACCTTCCTGTCAAGGTTTTTAACGGGACTCTGCACACAAGACACAATTTTCTAGAGGAAGCCAGGGGGTGATTAGACTGAAATCAAGTTTTCATATACCCTAATTTCTTTAAGAAAGCTATTTTTTTGAGACCTCAAGAAAAATGGAATAGCTCTATAAGTTGTTCCAGAGCAGTGGTTTTTCATACCCTGTACAATCTCCAAAGTGCCTTAACAGCATGAGGAAGGAAGTACTGATTTGCCCATCAGAACGTTGCTGCGCTCCCAACTCCACTTTCATCAGTTCTCATGCTTGGGGCATTTCCCGTAAGATTTCACTTTAAAATCAAGTATAAGTGCTCAACTGTTATTAAAAAAAGTTTTTTTAAGAAAAAGTTCTCTATGACACCAAATAAATCCTACTTTTTTAAAAGATCACTCTAACTGCTGTGTTAAGAAGAGACAATAGTAGGGCAAGGAGTGGAACAAAGAGACTAGTTACGAGACTATTGCAGTAATCCAGGTAAGAAATGGTGGTGGCTTGGGGCAAAGTGATATTGGTGGAGGTGTTAAGTAGAGGTCAGAGATACGTATATATTTCTTCTGAAGGTAGAACCAACAGGATTTGCTGGTGGATTAACTATGAGCAAAAGAACAAGGATGACTGAGCTTTCTGACTTGCGCAGCTAGAGGGTGGAATTGGGGAAAACTGCAGGCGGAACAAGTTGGAGTTTGGGGCCTGTTCAGTTCCACGTGCTGATTAGACACCACGTGGAGAAGATGTAAGTGTAGTAGGTCAGTATACAGACCTGGAGTTTCTTAAGGGAGAAGATAGACATCACTAGTATAGATCACATTTAAATCCATGAGATCACCTAGGAAATAAGTACAAATAGAGAAAAGAGAGGCTTTCTCTGAGGATGAGATGCTTAGAGTTCTGGAGGGTGAGAATCTAGTAAAGGAACAACCAGTGATGAGAAGGTAAGAGAGAATCTGAGGAAGAACCATCAGTTGTGTCAGATGCTGCTGGGCGGTGAAGCAAAATATGGCCTGGCTGTTTCCGTGGAGCAGTGGGAACATAGACCTGCCCGCCTGAGTGGGTCCCGGAGAGAATGGGGGTAGGGAGCCTGCAGACGGCTGGTCCTGGGCGTTCTTTTGGGCAGTTTGACTGGTAAGGGGAGCAGAGAGATGAGGCAGTAATAGAAAGTGGTGAGATTAGGGATCAAGCAGGGATTTTTTGAAGATAGAATTCACTTTTTTTTAAAAAGTACAACATGTTCTTATGCTAAAGAGAATGAACAGATAAACAGGAGAAACTCGACAGTGTAGGAGAGAGAGAATTGCTCATCTGATACTCACAGCCCCCAAGAAAGGGTGGGACGCAGTGCACAAGTGGCAGGACGGGCACTCCTTGTGACGAGAAGGCAGAGCGCATGAGGATGGAAGTTGTAACAGGTCACACCAGACCAGGTGTGGCCACTGTAGTGCACATTCCCTCAGCCTTTGTTGAGGCTGGATATTATCGTTCTATTACGATTTTTTTAACTCTTTACAAATCTGGTAAAAGTTTGTAAAATTTACCTTTAATTACTAGTGAGATAAACCCTTTTTCACTTTATGTCATTTGTAGATTTTTCTTTTGTGAATTACTGGTTTTCAAGATAACTTTCTGGAGGAAAGAATAAAACATCTGTTTTAAATTATTTTAACATCACAGCCTTTTAATATTAAAAGTCAGTCTAGGAGGGATTATATGTCTTGTGTACGTAGGGGCCAATATTAACTATTTAATAAGTACCCCTTCGTTTTTAGAGGTGGACATTCTAGCTAGATACAAGTGTTTGTTTTCTTTTTTTTTAACAACTTTATTCTAGTATAATTGCTTTACAATGGTGTATTAGTTTCTGCTGTATAACAAAGTGAATCAGCTATATGTATACATATATCCCCATATCCCCTCCCTCTTGCATCTCCCTCCCACCCTCCCTATCCCACCCCTCTAGGTGGTGACAAAGCACCTAGCTGATCTCCCTGTGCTACATGGCTGCTTCCCACAAGCTATCTGTTTTACATTTGGTAGTGTATATATTGTCCATGCCACTCCCTCACTTCGTCCCAGCTTACCCTTCCCCCTCCCCATGTCCTCAAGTCCGTTCTCTACGTCTGCATCTTTATTCCTGTCCTGCCCCTCCCTAGGTTCATCAGAACCATTTTTTTTTCTTTTAGATTCCATATATATGTGTTAGCATATGGTATTTGTTTTTCTCTTTCTGACTTACTTCACTCTGTATGACAGACTCTAGGTCCATACACCTCATTACAAATAACTCAATTTTGTTTCTTTTTATGGCTGAGTAATATTCCATTGTATATATGTGCCACATCTTCTTTATCCATTCATCTGTCAGTGGACACTTAGGTTGCTTCCATGTCCTGGCTATTGTAAATAGTGCTGCAATGAACACTGCGGTACATGACTCTTTTTGAATTATGGTTTTCTCAGGGTATATGCCCAGTAGTGGGATTGCTGGGTTGTATGGTAGTTCTATTTTTAGTGCTTTAAGGAACCTCCATACTGTTCTCCATAGTGGCTGTATCAATCTATATTCCCACCAACAGTGCAAGAGGGTTCCCTCTTCTCCACACCCTCTCCAGCATTTATTCTTTGTATATTTTCTTCATTAATTTGGTTTTACCTTTTAAAGCTCTAATCATAACTACAATTTAGAATTGTATTTCTACACAAGGATCTCACACTTCTTACTATAATGAGAGTACATATGAACTTCAGAATCAAACTGAGTATAAATCCTGGATCCACTGTTATTTCTTCACTGTGGAGCCTTCAGCAAAACACTGGACCTCTCTGTATTTTCTCATCTATAATATGAAGCTAGTACCTACTTCATAGGGCCATAGTGAGAATTTATTACATAACTACATGGAGTCCAGTGTCTGACACACAGCATGAATTAAAGACTTCTGTAAGCATGGATACATCTAGGAACATTAGTATTCAATGAAACTCCTACCGTGATTTGTGCTTTTGCAGGATCACTGTCTTTATTCTTTGTATGCATTAATGGCCTTATTTTTTTCTACTTTTTTAGTAACATTCACTTTATCTTATAACCCTCTACTAATATAAGATGAGATAATCCTTTAACATGCAGAATTTTTGCACGTGTTTATTCGTAAGTTTTAATCATCATGAAAATTTGGAACCAAATGAATATTATGTTGCAGGCTGTCTTAGGAAATAATCAGTCATTGATTAGGCTTTTTTTAAATCTACAGAAATACTTACATTCTCAGTATAATATATATACAGATTTGAGCAAAAGAAACACACGAATGATTAACTAAAATGACAAAATTATAGGCAGGTGAAAAAAGGGGAATGTTTTCACTTCTTCTAACTAGACATTCTGTAGCCTGTCACATTCGGTGAACGAGTGTATAGTAAGATTATTGGTAATAACCGTGCTTTGTTCTCAGTCACGTCTCTGCCTTCGTCTCTACGCTTTTAGATATCAGGCATGTGCTTTTTTCTATACCCGTAAGCTCCCCATAATGTGGTGGTTGCATTTTGTTTCTTATTAGTTTGAGTTTTACTCTAATACCAGTCCTGCCCCTGCTCACCTGGCCCTCGGTGTTCTAGTCAGGTGTGTTGTGACTCACACCATATCCTGCAAGATTCATGAAGCTGCCAGGATGCCCTGGCATTTGGGGAGTCGGGGGAAGTGTAGGAAGTGATGGGTTAGGTGTGTGTGAAATATGTGTGGGAAATAGGGGGTAAGAAGCTCACCGTAGAGTTTGAATGTTTTTGCTACAATGGCTTTATGGTTTATCATATGGTATAAATCCCTTTTTATTATTTGGTAATGCTACTATTCTGTAACAAACTCTTTCAGCAGCAGTTAGGTTTTAAAAGTGCATATTTAATGAAAAAGTTTATATTTCTCAAGAAAGCTGTTGATGAACAGATAACTTGAGTAAAATGTTTATTACCATTTATCATCCACTGTGAGGGCCATGATGATAGCACTAATCCAATGAAACAAATCTGTTCGTAGAAGCATCTAGCATTTACTTCAAAACTTCGTCATTATTTTAAGGGGACTGAGCCAAAATTAAGTATTTATCACATGCAGCTGAAAGAACTGCATTTAAATATCACTCTGAAGCATGACTTTTCATTTAGATCAAATGACCACTCCTCTAAATTAATTTTGCTCATTTTCAATTCCAAATTTCCTTATGTACATAAATAAAATGAAGCTATAGCTATTAATATGTTGGCTCCATTAGCAGAAGACCTCTGCAGAAAGGTAAATGTTGCCATTTTTGTATCCGTGTTATCAGATGCTTCAAAAAGAAGATCAGCTAAGTCAATTCCAGTAGTGGTTTGCTTTTTTTTCCCCCCAGTTCTTGGAAATTTAGGACGTTTTTTCTGTCAGAGATGAAACATCTTTCATTATTTTGAATGCTGCTGTAAATTCAGCTCGGCACTGCATGTGTGTCTGTTTATGCATTATTTGGTGGACCACAGCATCATGGTGAAAATTAATGTTCTTATTAAATAAAGTAACCTGTGAAGCAGAAATGTACTTGGAATTTGACATGGTACCTACATAATTCATAATTACCTCCAAACAAGCTGTGATGTTCTGAATAGAAATAGAAACTTAAGCTATCAAAATAACAGACTTAAAAAAAAAAAATTTAATATACGCAGAGTAACTGAACTGCAGGCTATCTGTGATAAAGATGGTTGAATGCAAAAAAAGTAATTCAGCATGACCGTACATGCTTTATTTGCTTGCCCATCATTAGGTAGGTTTAAAAATGTTTAAGCCTTTCAAGAATATAAAATGGGAAAAAGACAGTCTCTTCAGCAAGTGGTGTTGGGAAAGTTCGACAGCTGCATGTAAATCAGTAAAGTTAAAACACATCCTCAGAGCATGCACAAAAGTAAACTCAAAATGGCTTAAAGACTTAAACATAAGATAAGACACTATAAAATTCCTAGAAGAGAGCATAGGCAAAGCATTCCCTGACATAAATTGTACCAATGTTTTCTTAGGTCAGTCTCCCAAGGCAATAGAAATAAAAACAATAACAAATGGGACCTAATCAAACTTACAAGTTTTTGAACAGCAAAGGAAACCATAAAAAAAAAAAAAAAGACAACTTACGGAATGGGAGAAGATATTTGCAGATGATGCATCTGACAAGGGCTTAATCTCCAAAATATACAAACAGCTCATACAACTCAACAACAAAAAAACAACCCAATCAAAAAAGTGGGCAGAAGACCTTAATAGACATTTCTCCAGAGAAGACATACAGATGGCCAGTAGGCACATGAAAAGGTGCCCAACATCACTAATTATTACAGAAATGCAAATCAAAACTACAATGAGGTACCACCCACACTGGTCAGAATGGCCATCATTAAAAAGTCTGAAAACTAAAAATAGAATTACCATGTGATCCAGCAATCCCACTCCTAGACATATACTTGGACAAAAGTATAATTCAAAGAGATACATGCACCCCTATGTTCATAGCACTATTCATAATAGCCAAAACATGAAGACAACCTAAATGCCCAACGACAGATGAATGGCTAAAGACGTGGTACATGTATATACAATGGAATATTACTCAGCTGTAAAAAAAAAAAAAATGAAATAATGCCATTTGCAGCAACATGGATGCAACTAGAGATTACCATACTAAGTAAAGTAAGTCAGAAAGAGAAAGACAGGGACTTCCCTGGTGGTGCAGTGGTTAAGAATCCGCCTGCCAATGCAGGGGACATGGGTTCAAGCCCTGGTCCAGGAAGATCCCACATGCCATGGAGCAACTAAGCTTGTGCACCACAACTACTGGGCCTGCGCTCTAGAGCCCCCAGGCCACAACTACTGAAGCCCGCGCACCTAGAGCCTGTGCTCCGCAACAAGAGAAGCCACCAGAATGAGAAGCCCGCGCACCGCAACGAAGAGTATCCCTCACTTGCTGCAATTAGAGAAAGCCCACGTGCAGCAACAAAGACCCAATGCAGCCAAAAGTAAAATAAATTTATTTTTAAAAAAAGACATACCATATGATATCACTTATATGTAGAATCTAAAATGTGGCACAAATGAACCTATCTACAAAACAGACTCACAGACAGAGAGGTCAGACTTGTGGTTGCCAAGGGGGAGGGGGGAGGGAGTGGGATGGACTGGGAGTTTGGGGTTGGTAGATGCAAACTATTACATTTAGAATGGATAAACAACAAGGTCCTACTGTATAGCACGAGGAACTATATCCAGTCTCCTGGGATAAACCATAATGGAAAAGAACATAAAAAAGAATGTATATTGTGTATAACTGAGTTACTTTGCTGTACAGTGAGATTGGCACAATACTGTAAGTCGGCTATACTTAAATGTTTTAAAAAATGTTGAAGCCTTTGAAGAATTACTTTGTAAATCAGCCAGGGTATCTTATAATTGTGCTGTAAACTTTTAAAAATAAACAAGTTGCCTAACTGCAGTTGCATTTCTTTCAAAATTCATTGGAAATCTGTAGTCAAAGAATTCAACAAATGGAGTGCCAAAAACCTTAAGTTTTTGAAAGTTTTGATGAATTGCAGTTATTAAAAACAAAACTGGCAACTGGACATTAAAATCTATCCCTACAATCACCAAGGAAGAAATGAACAAATTAAAACAGTGAGAGCTCAATTATGCACAGTATTTATTCTGAAATTTGTAAATACACCTTGGGTATATTATAGGAAGAAGCTTCTAATGGCTTCCTTAATTTTAATTGGATAAATGTATATTCTAGAATGGAATGGAATGAAATTGAGAAGGCTTAGATTTTACAGCCTCTAAATTTGGCATAACAATTAAAAGAATGATAGAGACAACTTATTTGCGTTTTGTGTTGTGAAAATATTTGTCAAAGGCACTCTGAATGGAGAGACTGAACCAGAGGGCTGAGATATTTACACTTTCCCTATGAAAAAAAATAGAATTGAGAGTCTCCTCCATATAGCAGAATGTACTCTGAGCTCTACCGTACTATCAACCGTAAAAATGAAACTTTGAAGAATGTTGCAAGCAACTGTACGAAATTTTTTGTAAGTCCATATTTTAAAAAAAAATACTGGGCTTCCCTGGTGGCGCAGTGGTTGGGAGTCCACCTGCCGATGCAGGGGACGCGAGTTTGTGCCCCGGTCCGGGAGGATCCCACGTGCCGCGGAGCGGCTGGCCCCGTGAGCCATGGCCGCTGGGCCTGCGCGTCCGGACGGAGCCTGTGCTCCGCAGCGGGAGAGGCCACAACAATGAGAGGGCTGCGTACTGCAAAAACAAAACAAACAAACAAAAATACTACCTTCTTCTGAAAAATGCCAGTGATGACATGGTATTAGAGCTGATGCATCCAAGAAACTGCTCAGCATATGAGTACAGACCATAAATAAGTAGTTCACTTATTTTTAATGTTAAATAATATTTTAAGTTTTATTTAAAAAAAAAAACTTAAGGGCTTTCCTGGTGGCGCAGTGGTTGAGAGTCCACCTGCCAAGGCAGGGGAAACGGGTTCGTACCCCGGTCCGGGAAGATCCCACATGCTGCGGAGCGGCTAGGCCTGTGAGCCATGGCCACTGAGCCTGCGCGTCCGGAGCCTGTGCTCCGCAACGGGAGAGGCCACAACAGTGAGAGGCCCACGTACTGCAAAAAAAAAACTTCACTAACACAACATTGTAAATCAACTATACTCCAATAAAAAAATTATTTTAAAAAAACTTCACTATGCCAGATGTTATTTTTTAGGTTCACCATAATAATAAACCAATTTGTTAAACAATAAATATCTCAAAAAGTATATAATTTTATTTCTAACCTCTTTGTTCTCAAAAATGTTTCTGTTTGCTATAATGGAAAAGAATCTGGAAAAGAATCTATATATATATATTCTTTTATATATATATTTATATATAAAAACTGAATCACTGTGCTGTATACCTGAATCATTGTAAATCAACTATTCTTCAATAAATAAATAAATAAAGATTTCTGTTTGGACTATAATTAAATGGTGACCAGATCCAGATGCCAAACTACATTTTGCATATTCAAGACTCATTATGGATTAAGAAGACAGATTGAAACTTCAGCTTCATTGAAGTATTTGTATTCTCTTGTATTAAAGAAATCAGAAAAAGAATAGTATAAATAAAAGGGGAAAATTTCACCAGCAGCAACCAAATAAGGAAAGCGCATAACCTAATGCAATAAACTTCAAAATCTGGCCGTGATGGAAAGAAACAAAGTGGTAGAGCAATAGCCAGTGGAATAGTGGCTACCTACAAGGTTACTGAGGCAAAGTGGGACCCAGAAATACCACGGCCAACCAAGATGTCATTTTAGTATAGAGATATTTTCAAATATAAATAGATTCAGGCAACATTTCACTAATAAGCACTTTTGAGGGGGGAAAAACTTTAATAAAATCCAGATATTTAAGAGATGAACCAACTGAGGAGTAGAGAAGGCCAAGGTAAAATGGTCATGAGGATTGGATCAAATATACAACTAATTTTGAACACCTGAGAATTACAGGACAGAATGCCATTGTTATAAACCTGGACAATGGAAAGAATAACAAACAGAAAGTACAATTAAAGAAATTAGAAAATTAAAGAAAATAGAAAATTTTATAAAAGTGCTCAATTTAACTTGTCTCTTGTCTAAGTAGACACAAAGAAAGATATATCTTAAAGGCTCTTAAAACCTTTTGGAAGAAAACATCTTAGGGCCATAATCCTGGTTTTAAGCAGTTCTTACTCATTTTTCTCCCAGAAGGAGGGAGTAAATAGGACAGGTTTTGTTCAAGACACCAGTCTTTTAAAATTTTTTTCATGTTCTTGAATCATCCTGCAGAGATGTAAAAAAGAGATGATTTTTTTACTTGTTTGTTTTGAGTTCTGTTTCTATTTCAGAATTTTATCTCCTTAATTACAAACTCTTTGTTCACAGGCAGTTTAAACGTTTAATAATTTAAAAGATTTTACTGCGTGTTTAATCTTACGGGTCAACTGCTCGTGACTTTCCAAGTTTATGCATCAGAAACTCTGGAGGCAGGGCCAACAGTCTGTGTTCCACCAAAGCCCTTCAGTCGATTCTGATACGCACTAAATAGGTTTGGCTGGGGGCCCCGAGAGTTTGCATTTGCAGTTCCCAGGTGATACTGATGCTGCTTCTCTAGGGACACACTTTGAGAACCACTGCTAAAGGGAAGGTGAGTTGGAAAGAGGTCCATCTGGAAGTAGTTGCCCCACCTAGGCCTTTGAGGCTCTGTGACAAGGAATTGCGAAGTTCTGCAGGGTTTCCCTGAAGGATTCTGACCCACTGGTCTCCACCTGGCTGTCATCTCCTTATACACCTCAGAGAGGACATTGTAAATAATGACAATAGCTAACAGTTACTGAGTCCTCTTTACTTGCCAGGCACTGTTTTACATACTTTCCGTGAGTTCCTCGCTTGTTAACTTCTGAGATGGGTAGTCTTATCCCATTTTACAGATGAGAAAACTGAAGCAATAATTTCCCAAAGTTGCATAGCTAGTAAATGGCAGAGCCAAATGCAAGCTGTCTGACGCCAGAGGCTACACAACAAAAGCCACATCAACAAAAGTTCAGATTATTTTATGTTCTATTGGAAGATGACACCACTCAGTTCTAGAACTTGGTAAAAAGTTACTCTTCTATCTCGAAGTTTATTCCTTCAGCTTCTAAAATGATTTAAAGCAGTTCAGCAAATTATATGATACAGAGTAGAAAAGTTGCAAATAAAAATAGACACCAACCAGAAGGGAAAAATTGTTACCAAATCTGAAGATGGGCAACTCATGTATGTACGTGTTTAAGTAGACAAAAGACTTGGGCTCAATCTCAGGAGTAAGTTACTGCCTGGTTCCTCATGTAGAAACGTTTGATAACCATGTCTGTACATTGTCTTCAGTAGTTTCACAAAAAGTATAGTTAACAGTGTTCAAATGGATGTGTCCCATATCAGTAACCTAAAACCAAAGGCATGAAGTCAAAACGTGACCTGGAGAAAAGATTTCCTGCCTAGTCCGAACAGAATATTATCCCGTTACTTGTTTTCTAACAGTCTGCTCTTCTACTAATCTCAGGTAAGGTCAGAGCTAGGAAGGATAAGCAAGAGTCCATTAGACTCTCCCAGATAACAGGATTTTTTATTTTGTTTTTAAATTTCCCGCCAACAGAAATTTGTATTGTATTCAGATAGTAAAGACTATTTAAATTCTATTGCGCCTTCTATAGAATTAGATGCTTTCCAAAATAAAAATGATTATCTAACTTAGTTTAGATAGTGGTGGAAGTAAAATAATTGGAAAGTGAAAAGTTTACTCAGAAAATGTGGAAGTTAAGATTGGGTGTAGGTGAGATTACCTTATGGTAATCTGATTTCTGAGAATAAGATGTAAAGTTGAGAAGGAAATTTAGATTTGATAATCAAACACTGTATTTTGTTTTAGAGATGATATTCATTTTGTTGATTATTGACTGTTTGGCCTTTTCTCTAGTCTTAGGACTTAAGTAGATGTTCTTAACCCTTTGAGTCTCCTTTAAAACCACAATGAAAGCTATGGGCCACCTCTCTTAAAAACGAATAGATCATGCAAAATTTTATATATGATCATGAAAAAAATGAAAGTTATAGGACGTAATTTTGTAAAAGGTCTTTCTAGACATCCTAATATATTTCTTCTTGGATCTAGTAATTATCTATTCATGTAATATGTTTAAAGAGTTGAATTTTCTGGTTAATTTAAAATTCTGCTTATGTCATATTTTATTATACCAATAACTAAAAAAACACTTTTCAAAGAACGGAATACAACAACTGTGCCATCTATCTTTGGTGATTATGAAAGCCTTCCAGGATCTTGTAATTCCTTAGAAACAGTATTAGCAACCCTAAATTTTATTTAATATGCAAAAATAATGCAGTGTACTTCAGTTTTCTCATACTTAGGTTGCAAATGTTTGAACTTACTGTCATCAGATTCTCTCATTTTTGTGTTTCAGAATTGCCATTGCCTTCAGAAAGTGTCGATACTATTATTTCCGATATTCCATTTGGGAAAAAGTTTAAGTTAGGAAAAGACATCATACACATTATACAAGAAATGGAAAGGTGAGTTGTTGAATTTATTTCCATAATTTTTGAGCTATTGGGCATTTAACCAGAAAGTATCGTAGCTCTTAAGATTTGATTGCATTTTAGTAATTTCCCAATTTTTATAGCTTAATTTTCTGAGGTTTCAAATCAGAAGTTTATAATTGAAATAGTTATTCTGTATCATCATACTATAAGTTTATTCAGGAAAAGATATTAATTTTTCATTACTGCCTGAAATTTGAATATGTAAAACAATGACATATTTCAGTTTCTGAGCTAGTTAATTTACGTATTTACTTCTAATTCTCCCCAAAACCCTACCTCCTTTGTGTTAATCCCCCACACTTTACTGGAGAGAACCTGGGACCCAGAAAGATGATCTTTCTCAAGATCACAGAGCTACTAAGCAGAACAGAATTTACATACAGAACATTCAGTCACATAGAATGGACACTTTCATTGTTGATTGTTAAATGAAAATGCAAAGGTGCTATTCATGTAGTGATTCTCAGGTCAACCTCAGGGGAAGTATTTCTTGGAGAGGTTCAAACAGTGAGGCCTGAATATGTATTTTCCTGATCATTTCAGTTGATCAAAGGGAGAACCTTTCACAGAGGAAAGAAAGGACATGGATAAGGAGTCAGTTCATATTAAATTGTCTCAACTGAGCATTTGATGGTGCAGGATAACATACACAGTCAAGAGCCTGTATGTAACCCTGTTACGCAGTTACCTAACTCGTGACATCACCTGGGATCTCAGCACCTGTAATTCAGACATTTCCTGAGCTCCTATATCCCCTTATATGTGCCTGACAGCACATTCCCCTCGAGATTTTGTAACTCTGACTTCATTTTAACATCATTTCAGGAGCTTCTGAAAAATACTGATGCCCATCCTCCACTCCTCCCCACCGAGGCTAGAATCTGGGCGTTGGTATTTCTTAATGGCCCCCCAGGTGATTCTGTTGTGCCACCAGGGTTAATAAGCACAGCCTTTGCTGGCGAGGTAACGCACCAGGTATACTATGAAGCCAGCTCGTTGTGAGATACTACTCTGGGAGCATGCTACACTTAATATGGAGATTTACAGTTAACCTGAACTTTGCACCAGAGATGGTGGCTTAGCCTACCTGACGATCTAGTGCTGTGTATTTTAAACATTTCCACAAGTCAGTGGAGGGCAGTGTTTGGAGCAGACAGTCTTTTCAGCTTTAGTAAAATTAGACCAGCCTCACTTTCTCTACACCAGTTTTGGTTTCTGTTCTAGGTAACTGAAAATGAGGCAGTGATAGGTATGACTGCCCTCACATCGTTTCAGGAAATTTAAATTTTTACCTGAGAATCAGGAAGACATTCAAGATTTCCCACATAATTCAGGTGCCTCCATAGAACCAGTTCAAAGTTTATGTATTTGTACATAAGGAACTTTCCCTGCTCCTGTGACCAAGCTTCCTTGCCACCTGCCCTCAGCCTTTATTGTTTGGCCTTTGACTTTTCTGGTTTGAGGTTTTATACAGGCCGTGTAGTGTAATGTAGTGGTGAAGATCACGGGCTTTGAAGCCAGAATACCCGGGCTGTAATCTTGGCTCTATTACTCAATAGATCTTCTGTCCCAGGCACGTTGCTTAACCACCCTGTGCCTAATCTTTAAATAATAGTACCTACTTCATAGTATTGTCCTGAGGAGTCAGTGGATTTAAAGCTCTTAGAGCAGTGCTAGAAGGGCTGTTAGCTCTTTTTTAGTGTAAACCACCTCCAACGCTTTGGGAAAGTAGATGGGGATGTATATAAATATATATAAGTACACATACCTTTTTTTCCCAGTGGTTTACCAATAGTTTAAGACTCTAGATAGTAAATGGAAGGGAATGGAGGGGGAATTGTGTTAGTAAAAATAAGAAAAAATACAAGAGGTCAGTAAACCTGTTTACAGTAGGCAGTGGAAATAGTTGGCCCTGAATGTCAAACAGCACTGGATTCTTCAGGAAAGGACATGCAATCAGAATTTTAACTTCCCAGACAGATAATTGCTCTGGTCAATTATTTCCTCCTTCAATTTATTTCAGCAATAACAATTTCACGTATGTAAAGTGCTTCAGAGAAGTATAATATTTGTGCTTTCCTCTCAAATACAACCATGTAAAACAGATGAGCAAAATTAGAAATTAAACTTGCTAAGCTTCAAGGAAGAAGTCACTACATCCCCAAAAGACTTGAGGTGGATTCATGGAAGAAACATGATTTCAATGAAATTTAGAAATTTGCAAAGAATAAAAAAGGAGACCACACCATGTTTTATACATACAGATATTCAACAAGTATTTCTTGAGTAAATAGTGAAGCAAAAAGCGTGTTCAAAAAACAGTGAGTGGGACTTCCCTGGCGGCGCAGCGGTTGAGAACACAGGTTTGAGCCCTGGTCCGGGAAGATCCCACATGCCACGGAGCAGCTAAGCCTGTGCGCCACAACTACTGAGCCTGTGCTCTAGAGCCCACCACAACTACTGAAGCCCACGTGCCTAGAGCCCACGCTCCACAACGAGAAGCCACCGCAATGAGAAGCCCACGCACCGCAACGAAGAGTAACCCCCGCTCGCCGCAATTAGAGAAAGCCGGCGCGCAGCAACGAAGACCCAACACAGCCAATAAATTAACTAATTAATGTTAAAAAAAAAACACCTCGTTAAAAAAAAAAATGAATATACCAGACTGCTTGGAACAGAGATTAGTGGTAGAAGGTTAAGGCCTAATGCCTTCCAAGTTCAAATAATTTGGGTATTTGTATCACCTACCCCTAGTCTTGCAGGTTCACATGCAAAAGAGAAATCTCTTTTGTGTTGTTTGATACAGAGTTTCCCCCAACGTATTGACCACATAATTCTTGGGTTTTTTTTTTTAGCAAGAAATAATCTCTCATACTACACTAGTGTTCAGAGGAATACAATTTGGGAAATGTTGCTTTATAATTTCTGAATAGCTTTCTTAGTAAGAAATTATGTGTATATGATCATGGAAAGTTGCCTAGAAGAACATTTATCAAAAATGTTCATCTCTGAGTGGCAGGATTTCAGGTGATTTTTACTTTATTTTCTCCATTATGTGAAAATATTTATAGTAAATTAATTGGTGAATGTCCTGCTAGACATTATTCCATGGGCATACACACAAATAGACAACATGTTTTCAATTCTAGCCATACATAAATAGGATCATCCTTAATTTACTGCACTGTATAACCTTTTTTTTCCACTCAAAAAATATGTCATCAGGTTTTATAATGTACCTGATACACCATTATGTAGCCCGTATACATAATAGGGATGAGCATTTAGGTGACTCCCACTTTTTCATTTTAATAAAGAACAACGCTCTGAACATCTTTGCACCAAACAGTTTTTCAAACTTACTGTAATAACCAAGTTACTTAAAACCACGGTGCCTCAGTTTCTTCATCTGCAAAATGGCTGTGCTAACAGAATATACTTGAATTCTGAGGATTAAATGATATATAATACAAAGCATTTAACACAGTGGCTGGCACATAATAAGTAAATAAATATTAGCTGTCACTGCCATTATTGTCACTGTTATTATATTACTGCTTCTGCTTCTACTCTTATATCTTAGAATAATTTCCTAGAAGTGAGATTGCTGGGTCAAAGGTTATGTACATTCCATATTTTTGATACATTATTGCTAAACTACTGTCAAAAAAGTTATACCAGTTTTTGTCTTTGGGAGTACTCATTTTCTCCTAAATCTTGCCATCCTAAGTACGGTAGTCTTTTTATTTTTGTTAATGTGGTAGGTAAAAAATTATATCTCATTTATTATCTTAATGATGTTTTCTCCTGTGTGTTTAGAGATACTTGTATGGTTTTTGTTTCTGTCCCCTGGTACAGCCACATCTGTCCTCATCTCGCCCCCTCCTCTCCCAGTAGCCTGGGTTTATCCCCTTGGTTCCTACCTCCTCAAGGATCGTTCTCTGCCCACTTCTCATTCTTATCTTCAACCTGTTCATCTCCTCGTTCTTTCCAGATCCAGCCATCCCTTCCCAGGACACTTCTGTGGCCTTGCATATCCACCCGCTGTACTAGGCACTGGGGCTTTGGCTGTGAACAGGACAGAGCCTCTGCCCACGTGGGGCTGGCACTCCAGCGTGGGAAGACAGATCATGAATAAATCAACAGGATAATTTCAGATCATGATTGATACCATGAAGGAAACTAAAAGGGACATTTTTGCCAGAGAGTGAATGAGAGAGAAGCAGTGGCTACCTTAGATAGATGCTCAGGAAAGGCCTCACCAAGGAGATGGTGTTTGACCTCTGGGACAAGGGAGTGGGTGTCAGTGCCACACAAACAACAGGGCTGGATGTCCTGATGTGAGAAGGGAGGGTGGTGTGTGGAAAGCATAGTGGGCAAAGGGAAGCAAGCAAGTGGGAGTTGAGAGTTTCTTTGACGTATAATGGAAGAGAGAGAGGTCTCAGGGGTTTGCAGTTGTGTCATGTGTGGAAACTGGGAAGGGGAGGTGGGGAGGTGGTGACAGGAATGGGAACCAGGCCTGTCGGGTTGCGCTAGTTCAGGAGAAGCATGAGCGTAGGCTGAAGTGGATGAATCTGTGATGTTGTTTGGAGGCGGACGCGTCTAGACGGGCTGACTGTTTAGATAAGGGAAAGCTGCTTAAGCTCCTGACGTCTTTGCTGGGCGTGGCGGGGGGTTCCTGTTAAGTCTTGGTCCTCTAGCTGCCGCCCGGTTTCCTTACCTCTGCAGCCAAGCTTCTCCAAAGAGAAGTCTACACTCGCCGTCCCTGCTTCCTCACCTTCCCGCCCCCCATTGACTCCGACAGACCAGCATTGGCTCCTGCCCTCGAATAAGTCACTAATAACTTCTCATCCCCTCGTCGCTTGTTAGTCCCATAGCATTTGACGCTGTTGAGACTATGCATTCCTTTCTTGAAACTCTACTCTTCTGGCTCCCATGACATCACCGTGGTCCAGACTTTCTCCCAGGCTATTTCATGGGCTCTTCCTCCTTCCTTGAATGTTAAGTCTGTTCCTTGGCCCCTTGTCTCTCCTCTCTCTGTTCTGCCACCGCAGGTGATCTTGTGCCCCATGATGGCTTCATCTGCCGTTTACTGCTGGAAACTGTGAAACCTCCACCTCGAGCGCTGGCCTTTCTCATCACCTGCAGGCTGGACGTCCAGCTGCCGGTCGGCCCCCAAGCTCGGCACGTCCCAAACAGAGCTCTTGCCCTGCCCCTCCTCCCGGCCCCCTCTGACCTGCCCTTGAGCTGAAGCACTTCCAGTGCCTCCTGTTCTCCGCTGCTCCCCGTCTTGGCTCCTTTCTCGGCCTCCAGCGCCCCCCTTGCTCTAGTCCCGCCCTGTCCCTCGGCCCGGCCCACGCCTGCGTGTCCTTCACACCCGCTGCAGGTATTCTCATCCCCTGGGGATCTTCCCCACTCTCAGTGCTGGGTGTGGGCCCCACCTAAGGTGCTCCCACAGCACCTCACTCTTTCACTCTTCCCTTGCCTCTCTCCCACTGGTCAGTCCTCTCTTTAGCAACTCAGGGGCCAGTATGTCCTTTATCACTTTTCCCACAGAAGTGCCATATGGACTTTGGTCAGATGATTGAGAAAATGAATTCTCCTCCAGAAGCTGACATTTCAAGGTCTTCCCTTCTTTTTCTGATCTTCCCTTTTGCCCTTTCTTTGTTCATGTCCTCACTCCTTCCTGGTGACTTCCTTCTGCCATCAGCCTGCTGCCTTTCCCATGCGCCAGTTCCTCGGGATTCTTTCATTTGCCTTTTCCTTTGTGCAATCATTTATTAAACTGTGACTACACATTACTTGGAGGCTTGCCTTTTAAATAGAGTAAAAATAGATAATTAAAGCAGATTTGTACTGGTGATTTCGTAATTACTATAATGAATATGCATTATGGGAGATACCACCTAATTATCAAAATCCTCGCATTCAAATAGATAAAATTAAATTTCAGATTAAAAACACCAAGTATGGGCTTCCCTGGTGGCACAGTGGTTGAGGGTCCGCCTGCTGATGCAGGGGACACGGGTTCGTGCCCCGGTCCGGGAAGATCCCATATGCTGCGGAGCGGCTGGGCCCGTGAGCCATGGCTGCTGAGCCTGCGTGTCCGGAGCCTGTGCCCCGCAATGGGAGAGGCCACAACAGTGAGAGGCCTGTGTACCGCAAAAAAAAAAAAAAAAACACCAAGTATTTTAAACAAAGTGGGATTGTGTGTTGTCTACAAAGGGGGAAATACTCCCACCAATTACCATTTTTTTTTGTCACAGGGTGCTTCGTGTTGGCGGGACCATCGTGTTGTTGCTTAGCGAAGATCACCACAGGCGCCTTAAAGGTCGTGAAGAGAGCAGCGTCCCTTTGAATCCCAAGGGCAGCCGCACGGATAAACCTGGAAGCACAGAGCGCTTGAATCCTGAAGAAAAAGCTGCCGTATCAGAGCCAGCGTCATCTTCCTTTGCAGCCAGTAACCAGGAGTGCTTGGACGGAATGCCACCATTCGGCTCTTTGGTGCCAGTGGAACGCTACAGAGTTAGCCTTGGAAAAACAGATGCGCTCATATACAAATATAAGAAGTCGCACTCCCCTGGGCAATAGCGGGCTTGCTACTGTGAGCCACGTTCAAGTCCTTGTACGTCAGCTGTACAGAGTTGAAGACGGTTGTCTCTGGAATCTTGACAGTGCCAGAGGCTTCCAAGTAAACAGACTCCCCTAAGACAGGGCGGTGGCTGCTGGACACCTGTTCTTCATAAGAGCTTCTGTTTTACACTCTAAAGAGTGTTTCTGACAAAGAACAATTAATGGATATTTGAACTAAAGGACTCTTAAACTTCGCCTTCTGTCAGAATATGAAAAGGTCTGCTCTGCTTGCACTATTTATGAGAAGATTCAACTTCAAAGCAAAAGTTTCAGAGGCTCAGCATAAAGTATCTCTCACTCATCGCAAGTTTAGTAATATTTTCACTGTCACATTTTTTGAAATGTAGAAACTTTTATGTGTTGATAGCAACTTTCTTTTGATATTAAACTTGATTTTTTTGCACCTGTCATTTTCTTCTCTGTTGGAATGAAAATAACTTTTATCTGCAGTACATTTTATATGTCCCACATTATGTGAAACATCAGTGGGAATAATAATACGAATTAAGCCAATATCCTCCCACATGACGGAAGATAAACTTCGTATTTTTTGTGAAAGTATTAATAAATTGTCAGCTCACTCTCATTTAATTTGAATGCATTCCTTGTGTTCACTACTTAAAGAAACAGGAAATTGATGAAAAATATGATTTTGTTTTTTTCAGTAGCCCAATATAGTGACTTAGCTTTGTGGCTGCTTTAGTACCATCTGAACAACCTTTCCACGCTGGGGAAAACTCTCACCTTGTGAATCCCACCTCTCCAAAACAGAAGCAAAAACTTGTTTTCGAGCTAGGGTGTGGCATGTAACCTAGGCCCAGTGTCAAGGTCCACTGGTCAGTGTGGGGCGAGTGTGGCCCAGGTGATACGTGGAATTTTTACCTGGGAGCATCTCACAGTGGGCCCAGTGGGACTGTAGCCTATCACATATTTATATGGTAAATATTTATTGCAAACCTCCTATCTGCCAAGGCACTGTTCTAGGCCCTTGGAGCATATCAGTGAACCAAACAGATCCCTGCCCTCATAGGACTTAAATCTAGTGGGGGAGACAGATAAGAAATGATAGACATAACAGGTAATTTATTTGATAGGTTAAAAGATGAGGGGCCTTGCAGGGGGAGCAGTGATTAGGGGCGCACAGGAGGATGGGGACAAGTGTTTTGCATTCTTTTTTTTTTTTTTTTTTTTTTGCGGTACGCGGGCCTCTCACTGCTGTGGCCTCTCCCGTTGCGGAGCACAGGCTCCAGACGCACAGGCTCGGAGGCCATGGCTCACGGGCCCAGCCGCTCCGTGGCATGTGGGATCTTCCCGGACCGGGGCATGAACCCGTGTCCCCTGCATCGGCAGGCAGACTCTCAACCACTGCGCCACCAGGGAAGCCCCCTTGCATTCTTAATAGAGAATGTGAGATTTGAGGAAATATGTGAAGGGCATGGAAGAGTGTCCAGGCATATGGAACAGCCATTGCAAAGGCCCTGTGGCAAGAGGGTGGCTGATGTGTTTGAGGAACAGCAGAGAAGTACCAGTGGCTGGAGTAGAGTGAGTGGAGGGGAGAAAGAGGGGTTAAAGAGGAAGTGAGTGGTGGGGGGAAGGGGGGCAGGTTAGATCGCATAGGACCTTGAAGACTGTTAGAAGGCTTTGACTCAAAACCACTGTAGAGTTTTGAACAAGTCGCAGTCTAACATACATTTTACAGGATCACTGTGACCACTGTGTTGTGAATCAATGGGAGGGAGGCAAGGTGGGAAGTAGAGAGGCCAATTGGGAGTTTCTTGCAATAATCCAGTTTTTTGCAATAATCTTGTCCCAGGGCAGTAGCAGTAGAGGTGGCAAGAGGCAGCTGGATTCTGGGTATATTTTGCAAGTAGAATCAGCAGGATCTGCTGATGTGTTCGATGTGTGGCGTGATGAGTGGAGAAGAGGCAGGAATGACTCTAAGATTTTTGGCCGAGCACCTGAAACAGTGGAGTTTCCTAGTCAACTGATCAAGGAGAGACTACCGGAGGGCCGGGCTTGGTGGGAAATACCAGAAGTTTCGCTTCAGACTTGCTCAGTTTGAGATGGGCATTAAACATCCAAGTGCAGGTGCTGAGTAGGCAGTTGAATATACAGTCTGCAGTTTAAGCCAGACGTCCGTTCTGGAGACAGGAATTTGGGAATTTGCAGCGTAAAGGTGCCAGGAAACTGGATGGGATCACCAAAGGATGGAGTGGAGGAAAGAAGGGAAGAGGACCCGGGCCAAGCCCTAGGTTCCTCCAACAGAAGAGGGATCTGCAAGGGAGACTGAGAAGGAACAACCAGTGAGGCAGGAAGAAAACAAGAGCGGTGGCCTGGGAGGCAAATGAACAAAGAATATGGTGGAGGGAGCGACCAACTATTAAACGCTGCTAACCAGCCTCGTACGAGAAGGACTGGAAACTGACCGTTGGATTTAGCAATGAGGAGGTCACGAGTGACCTTGACAATGGGAATTTTGATGGCGTGGAGAAGAAGCAAAACCACACTGGGTTGGGCTTCAGAGAAAAGAGCCAGAGGTAGTGAGTACAGGCAACTCTTTCAACTAGTTTTGCTGAAAAGGGAGCAAAGAATGGAGGCAGTAGGTTGTGGCAGGGGACATGGAGTCGAGGGAGTGACTTTTTCTTAAGATGGGAGAAGTAGCAGCATGTTTTTTTTATGTTGAAGAGAATGTTGCAGGAAAAGCAAAAAGCTGATGAGCTAGGAAAAGGGAGATAATAAACACCAGAGCCATGTCCTTGAATAAGGGGATGAGTCCACAGGAGGAGGAATTAGCTTTTGATAACAGCGTGAATAATTTCTCCATGGTTACAAGTGGGAAGAAGCATGCAGGCATTTCTGCCATAACAGGGTACAGGCGCTCCTGAACATTTTTTCATTCCCAAACTCATGCACTAAGAGTAACAATTTACGGAAAAAATAGCGTTGGGGCAGACCACTCCAAACCTATCCAACTTTGCAAACTGCACGCCAGCAAAAGCACCAACAAACATCGTTTTTAAAGAACTTTACACACCTAACAAATAAATGCGTCAGAAAATAAAGGATTCCACCTTTCCAAGAAAAGGGCAAAGACAGCTTGCTAGAATTTGGTAGGAGGGTAGAAGCTGCTGAGTTACACAACAGGCACTTCCAAGACAGAATCTGTGGCCAAACCACCAAGACCTGGAAGGAGCAGTGGGCACGCATCATGTAAAGTACCTTATTCTTCTGCAGCTCCTCCAGTCAGCTCATGCTGTTGCTGTCCTGCACGTTCGGCTGCTTTTATCTGGTGGAACAAAACAATGTGCTGGGGGAAAAAAAATCACTTGTGATCCAACCCAATTTCCACGTTACAGTGACATCATCCCCCTACTTAGCAATAATATTTAATGTCCATTACAGAAACACGCAGTGTAGAACAGACTGTAAGTGGGAGATGCTGGAAGGTGGGCGGATGTGGTGGTGGAAGACCGTGGAAGTTCACTTCTGACTGTTTTAATTTTGTCAGTGAAAAAGTATGTGGTAATTTCCCCAGTTCCTGAGCCTGTAGTTGGAACGGTTCCCCTCGGCAATGAAAGAATCCGCACAATGGCTTCCGAACCCTGGGCCAAGGGTGTCTATTATTGGAGGACCGAGGTCACATACTCCCTAGGCTCCCCCTTCCTACCAAAATGGACAAACAAAAGCAATACTGTCTCTTTGTATGAACCGCGGCTATTAGTGCCACCAAGAAGAAAGAGGCACAGATGCTCAGTGGAGGTCTTTGGCATCTGAAGGCAAAGCTATGTCAGCCTGGGGTCCGCTGCTTTGACTCATTTACTTTTTTTGTTTGTTTGTTATTGCGGTATGCGGGCCTCTCACTGTTGTGGCCTCTCCCGTTGCGGAGCACAGGCTCCGGATGCGCAGGCTCAGCGGCCATGGCTCATGGGCCTAGCCGCTCCGCCGCATGTGGGATCTTCCTGGACCGGGGCGCGAACCCGTGTCCCCTGCATCGGCAGGCGGACTCTCAACCACTGCGCCACCAGGGAAGCCCTCATTTACTTTTAATGGAGGCCTGAGCAGGGGAGGGCTCTCTAGCTGGTCCTGGCACACTGTAAGCATCTCTGCATTTTGCCAGGAGGACCCGGGAGATCTAATTACGCTCAGAGTGTCTGTGACCGGCCTGGATGCTGCGTGGAGCCAGCAGCAGACCCCAATAGGGAAAGTGCAGCTGTAGCCTCTTAGTTTTTGGAGCAAAGCCAGGCTTTCTTATGCAAGTAATTATTTTCCTCTTAGAAATAACTCTTGCTATGGAGGGCTCGACCACAGGAGACTAGGTGACCACGTGACCTAAACTGCCCATCTTGCAATTTGATCCACCAAGCCAGGAGTTCAGTGGGCCCAGCCCGGCAGCACGCCCTCATCAGGTGGGAGTGGTATATATCAGCACCGGAGGCCACGTGGCGGATGGTGCCCGTGAGCTGCAGGGACCTTATCCTGCGAGGCGCCTCCTGCCTGCCCCTCCCCGCCCCTCCCCTTCCTCACAACCATGGTCCTGTGGAGAATTCCCAATGAGCAGTTTGCCAGAGGAAAAAAAAGTCAAATCTGGTTTGGAGACGGCTCTGCCAGTTTGGCTGGCACCTGCTGAGGTATTTCAGCCCCACTTGGGGCCGAGGGACAATGGGGAAAGGAGATCGTCTCAGGGACCAGAACTTGGAGTGGTCTGCATTGTATACTTTACCTAGAAGGAGAGATGACCTGGGAGGAAGATAACCCACCATGTCATGGGCAGTGGCTACCACTTGGAAAGGATGGTCGGCGACATGAAAGGAGGTCTGGGGTAGAGGAATGTGGCTGGACATCTCAGAACGGGCCCCAGTGTGGGGGAGTCTTTGGGTCTTAACCACTGGAAAAGTCAAGAATTCCCACCATGCATGAGGTTCTAAGTGTTCAAGCGGCAGATTGCCTGCCCTGTGCCTTCGGCCCCTGTCCTCAGCCACCCTAGCTCAAAGGCCTCATGGACAAAGTGGCCATGGTTTCAGGGACACAGATGATGCATTGGCCCAACAAGGACTTCTCATCAAGGCTAACTGCCTACTGCCCCAGCTGATGAATTTTCAGCAGCAGTGACCAACCCCGAGACTTGTTATAATACCCCATCGAGGAGGGGGGTTAGAGTGGAGACCCTTCCCTTGCAGACAGGGCAGTCATTTGTCCTCACTGGACTAACTGCTCACTCTGGACTTGGATTCTCCAGACCAGACACACCTTTCATGAACTTCCCAAATTGCCTTAATTCACTATCATTTGTTTCCCGGCAACAATGCTTTTCACCTGAGTTCAGTTACAGTGGTGTGTGTGAGGCAACAGACCTAGGCTCACAGAATTTCTAGTCTTATAGCATCTACCCATCACCTGAAACGTAAGGCCTGAGGGCAGGGTGGAATGGGCTACTCAACACTCAACTGTGCCGCAGAGAAGTCCTTGAGAGGCTGAGACGCCGCCCTGCAGGATGCTGTGTGTGCTATGACCCAGCGACCAGTAGATGGCGATCTTTCTCCAAAAGTCAGAAAAAAGGGACCAAGGGGTGAAAGTGGGAGGGATGCCTGTTACCATGTCCCTTCTAATGAAGCAGGCACCATGATGGAATCTGCTTTCCGGAAGGGTGTCAGAAGCATCTAGCCTCAGGAGTCAGTAGGGACAGAGCGCAGCATTCGGGGCCCAAAAGCAATGGCACAAGCTGTGCTATGGGCACCCAGCAGAGGCTGCAGTGGGTCATTGTGACAACAGCCCTGTCATGTCAGTTGGTTGGTGTTCCTGGTTGAGTAGCCACCTAGACTAATTTCCTGCCCTCTTGAACACCTTAATGTATTTTTTCAATGAACTCCTTTTCTGCTAAACTACCTAGAGCATATTCTGTCGATTGCAGCTGGAGACCCTGCCCCACACACCTGGGTTACTAAAGCCCACTCCTGTCCTCCAGGCACTGCCCATCTCATTCTCAGTAGGATGTTCACATCTGTTTTGCATTTATCCTTTTGCCAAATTTTCCAGGTCTGTTTAATATTCTTTGCCACCTCCCACCCAAAATTGCTTTTAATGCTTGGGCCTCTCAAAGATGTTGAACGATACAGTCTTCTTCATTCTGTGCCTAAGCCTTAATTGAATCTTTAGGAGAAAAAAAAATGTGTGAAGGTGGACATCTTTGTGTGTGTAACCAAGATGCAGCAAATGGCAGGTAGAAAATGTGTTTCTTCATGGACTTGAATGACAGTGGTAGACATATTAAAGGCGGTGGTTCTAATTACCTTTGCGTACTTGGCAGAATTAAATCATGGTTTCAGTGTCTGCCTAAGTAGCTTTAATATCAAATGCACAAGAGATAAAGCTTTGAGGATTTTCCACAGTTTGAGGATATCTTCTAGTTGGAGTATTCTACAGGACTTTTTCCCCTTTGGCACAGGGTGTGGCCACCAAGAACAGTTAATATTTCTTGGACTAAATTAAACTGGCTCCTATTAGAAGATAACAGATGCCTGTGCATCTGAGGACAGTGAACCAAAGGGACACCCAGAAAGCCATGCGAGAGACGGACAGCTGTCAGGGGAGACACCTACTCTCTACATGGCCTGGAAAACTAAGCCTCAGGGATTCAAAATATATTGATTTTTCAAGAGGAAACACTCACTTGGATATTAGGTAAATATGATTGTGCAAGGAGCTATGCAAGAAAGCTTTGGGGCAAATATTAGGTGAGATGCAAGGTCTTCACAGAAAAATCTTGGTAATAAATCTTGAGTATTTTCATGCATGTTATACAAACACTACGTATTTTCAGAGTGTTTATAGCCTTTCCAGTTCTCTTATTCTTTCTCTCATTCATTTGCTCCTTCATTCATTCGACTGCCAAGCATCTCTGGGAACTTGCTGCATGTCAGGTTCTGGGGATGCTCGATGGTAAAGCAGCCCTGCCTGAAATGCTGCTGTGACAGCTCTCCAGGTGAAGAGGCAGGCAGGGAGCAGGAGAGTGATAGCCAGAGGTCCCAGTGTATGACCGATAGGGTTATCCTCGACCTCTGGAAATAGAGGGATGAAAGCATGCTCTGAAAAAGCTCGACAAAGAGAGAAAGATGAACAGAGTCCAGGAAAGTATTTGAGAGTGAAGAAGAACTGATTTGTGGGGAGTTTAAAAAAAAAACGGGCTTCCCTGGTGGCGCAGTGGTTGAGAGTCCGCCTGCCGATGTAGGGGACGTGGGTTCGTGCCCCGGTCTGGGAAGATCCCACATACCGTGGAGCGGCTGGGCCCGTGAGCCACGGCCGCTGAGCCTGCGCATCCAGAGCCTGTGCTCCGCAAAGGAAGAGGCCACAACAGTGAGAGGCCTGCGTACCGCAAAAACAAACAAACAAAACAACTGAAAACATGCCTAGGTGTGGTTAGCTTCGTCTTTTAGTTACATCCTATGAATTTAACGTGTTCAAGAAAATCAAGAATTTGAAGTGTCATTTTGCCACCTGAATGCCACAATCATTTAATATTGTCAGTTTTCATCAAGGTCCTTCAGCAAGTAACTGCCTTCTCAACTGTGTAACAAATGAGAGCAATTACAACGGGTCCACCCCCTGCCCATCCCCCTCCTCTTACACATTTTTTCCTACCACTGAGTGGCCATCCTTCTAGCTGCCCTTCTGTGGCTCCTGCCCTTGATATGTCTACGCTATTTGCGGTTGGGCACCTTGGAAGAGTGCGCATATTAACCACACATTCTGCCAGGCGTCCCCAGATGCCCAGTCCTGGCCTCTGGGTACTAACATGACTCACTGGGCCAGAGGTTTTTTGGTTTTGTTTTTATGTAAGTCAGATGATATCACTCTCTTGCGCAAAACCCTCCAGTGATTTTCCATTTTCCTCAGAATAAACCCCAAAGTCTTGACCTGGCCCCTGGTACCCCTCTAACTCCATCTCTAACACACCCCCTTTCATTCTGGCTCCTTGCTGACGCTGGAATGTTGCAAAGCTCTGTCCCATTTCAGGCCTTTGGACTTGCTGGCCCTCTCCCTGGACATTTCCCCGTACGCCTACACTGCTCAGGCTCTCTGCTCAAATGCCCGCTTATGAGCATGGCCCTCCCTGGCCTCCCAACCTAAGCCAGCCACCACGGCACCCTTCACGCCTAGTCTCCTAGCCACTCCTCCATGTCTCTTCACGTGGCTGACATGCTTGCCTGTTGGCTGTCTCTCAGCCATTACATTGGCCACTCCATAAAGGCAGTGACCTCTTTGATTTGCTCACAGTTTACCCCCTGTACTGAAGTCAGTCTCTGACACATAATAGGCACTCAGTATAGATTTGGTAAATGAAGGCCCACGTGAAGATTCCCTTCCATAGTCATCTGCCAACCAGACGAACAGAGCCAGAAAGGCCCCGGATGCTACAGCAAGTTCCCCCTCACTCTAACCAAATCCATGCCCTCCAAAAAGGAAATGTGTTCAACTGTTATTCCCTGCAGGGAAATTTTTTCCTTTGTGACATTCGAATGTATGGAATCATGCAGCACGGAACAAGCTGCTCAGTCGTTACTAGGTAAAAGCCTGACATTTTCTGTGATACCCTTCTTGATTATGTAGGCGTATCACAGCCCCGCAGGCTGATTGCTTTTAGAAATAACGAAATTGTACTAAATTTCACCTCAACCCATGACATTCTTCACTCCTCTGGCTCCCCGCAGTATCTGACGTGTTGTTCTGTTTGTTTGTTTTGACAAGGTTGTGAGAAGAGGGCGTCCACTTGTCCCGCCCTGCACCCTCTCAGCCCCTCAGCCCATCCCACATTCTTCCCTCTCCTTCACTTCAGTTCTCTTGAAGACCCTTTTCCACTCCTGTGAACACTCTTTAAGCTGTCACTTGATTTGGAAAATTCTTTAAGAACTGGCTCATCCTTCAAATCAATACTGCATTAATCACTTGTGTTATCTCCCCCAGATTACCTTGCATACTTGGTTTAGTTTCCATTCCCGAGTCCACTTTATCTGAGAAACATGTTGGCATGACAGCGATTTACTGTATTCACAGCAGAGACATATAAAGCAGAGGCTGATGCCACATCGACATGTTTGCAGGAATACAGATACCTACTTTGGCGACCTCAAAGCCTCGTTAGCTCATCTGCTGGGGAAGATTAGACACCTCACCAGAGACTGGCTGAGAGACCTTGGGTTAATGCTCAGAGTCTCAGTTTCCTCTGCTGTCAACAGGATGACAATGAGAGCCTCCATATACCTCCCAAGGCTGTCTTGAGGTTTGGTTTGGTTTGGTTTGGTTTTGAAGTCACCATACAGCGACCAACCTCTCCGAGAGAAAATATAAAATGAAGTACTCTCCTTGATTCATAATAAAAAACTTGGAGGAGATCCTTATTTGACTCAACATCAGATGACTTGACTTTACTGTCTGTGTAATTTCCATGCCCTGTTTTCAAAATCAGTTCTCATTCAACTTGGATAAATAAAAGTTTATAGAGGTATTCAAAGTATTCAAAAGTGTGGTTATTGAAAACATCCCTGGAAATCACATCAGCTCATGGAAGTGTCCAGAAGTTCAGTAGAGATGACTGGCTTTCAGGACCACACATCAGGACAGTCACAAAACAAGGACTAAGATTCAAGAGTCTCTGAGTTCCTATCTCTAACCATATAGCCTCCTTTTGGAGTAGTTGCTTTTATGTAATCATTTTTTTTTTTTTTTTTGCGGTACGCAGGCCTCTCACTGTTGTGGCCTCTCCCGTTGCGGAGCACAGGCTCCGGACGCGCAGGCTCAGCGGCCATGGCTCACGGGGCCCAGCCGCTCCGTGGCATGTGGGATCTTCCCAGACCGGGGCACGAATCCGCGTCCCCTGCATCGGCAGGCGGACTCTCAACCACTGCGCCACCAGGGAAGCCCTCCCAATTTAATAATTTTAAAAAAGCCATCAGGAATGCTTTCACAGGACAAAGGAAGGAGGACCTGCCCACTTAAATATTAATCTTTGAGCCACGCTGACATGGGAATTTCTCAAAATGTTCTGTCGGGGGAGTGCCAAGAAGGTAATTAAAATTGCTGTCATACCTTTAGGCTACTGCAGGGAGAGGGTCTGCTGAAGGTCACTCATGTAAGGAGAGTTTCCATGCTTATAAAAAGTCTGACATTCTTTACAGAATTACAAAGGGCAGTGTGTGCTCCGGTTTAGAAATGCAGCAGCCTGAGGCCTTCCCTGGTGGCGCAGTGGTTGAGAGTCCGCCTGCCGATGCAGCGGACGCGGGTTTGTGCCCCGGTCCAGAAGGATCCCACATGCCGCGGAGCGGCTGGGCCCGTGAGCCATGGCCGCTGAGCCTGTGCTCCGCAATGGGAGAGGCCACAGCAGTGAGAGGCCTGCGTACCGCAAAAAAAAAAAAGAAAAAATAGAAATGCAGCAGCTTGATTAAAAACTGCAGAGCAATAATTTCCAAGGGGAACCATGAAAAACGTGGGGGCCGGTGAACCTATGTAGATGTATAAAATTTTGAAAACGAAGCTCAGATGTGGTTAAAAGTGCACTTTGGGTGTTTGTGCCGGGTTTCGTGTAGGTGATGTGGATGTCATGTGGAAAAGTGGAAAGAGAAATGACTTTGGAGTGAGCAGGCCAGAATCCAAACCTTGGCTTGGCTACTTGGTACCTTAGGGAAGGTGATTTAACCTCTAGGAGCCTTTGTTTCTCCATCTATAAAGCAGAGGCTATAAAACCAAGATAAGGTTTGTAAGGAACATGGCCTGGGACAGTCCCTGAGGAAACAGTCCATCCCTTCAGCATCTCATCAATGTCGAGAGACAGAACTGGAGAGGACTTGAGAATCAGAGCTTTCTTTTCCACTTCTCATTTATATCTAACATTTACAAGACTGAAGGAGACCTAGGAATTGATAGGAACGGGACTCCAGCACCAGCCTCTTAGAATCAAGTGCTTTGAAAGTGGGAAGTGGTTTTTTGAGCACCTGAGGGAGTCCAGAACTAACAAATGGAAACCAGGGCTTAGGGGGAGATGAGAAAACCTCAACGATTTATGCAGGTGTCTGGGTCCCTTTTGTCCTCCTGTGCTTAACAGCTTCAATCGGTGTGATGAGCTGTGATGTGTTTCACATGTGGGGAATGAGTTTGAAGCCCACTGATGCCACAGCTGGGTGAATTTCAGTTCCGGCGTGGCCAAATCCCTAAAGCAAGTATTGAAGTGCTCATCACAGTCAACTTGATTGACAGGCAAAGCCATGAGGATAAAAATAAACGGTGTTTTATAATTCAAGAACTAAACATGCTAGGCGTGACATCTGTCTGTGATTGTGAGGGACTTATTGTGTTCTGAGGGCATCGTCAGCAGGATCCCAGGCCCTTCTTGGCAGGATCTAGTGGAGCCTCCATGAACCCCCGATCCAGCAGTGCTTCCATGCATTTCCCAGAATCCCCAGAGGATGTCACTCCACATCTATGCAGCTATCGAAGGAATTTACCTCTATGGTCCTGTGTAGATTTAGAACGTTTCCTAAAGAGCCTGACGGTACAGTTCATCCATCCTCACCAACCCACGCTCAAGGTGGTGGCATCATCTGAGTTTTGGCCATCCAGAATGAGCAGATGACGGGGCAGTGGTCTGTGCATTTTGTGAATATCAGTAATGCCAGCCCTAAGACATGATGGAAACTTAACAAAAGCAGGGCAATAGTCTCTGAGGTAGGATTTAAGCTGGGGGTGGCCAGGGCGTGACATCTGCCTTACCATTCACTCACAATCACTATATCCTTTCCTCTGTGGCTGGACTGAAATCTTCCCAATCACCACTAATTGATCAAGTTCACACTCAAACTGAATCCTATTTGCCAACCCTGGTATAGGCAGCTTCTGGAGAACAACTAGAAACCAAAGAGGAAGAGGCTGGCCATTGGATCAGTTAGAGAAAAGGCGTGTTGGGGTCATTGGACCATATTCTCAACTACGGCTTTTCAATCCTGGGCTCCACTCAGTTAAGGATTTATCCTAACCTAGGTGCCATCCTAGGTGACACTGGGTTTGCCATAAAACTTTGTGTTTTTTTCTTTTTTCAAATTATGGTATCCCCTTTTTGATACAAGAACCATAATTTCCTTAGTAAATAACCTAACTCTCAAAATTACTTAGTTGTCATCCTTGATAATATCCCTTCTTTCCCCGCTCCATCCACTTTACCAGCACACCTCATCAATTCCATCTCTAAAATCTATCCGCCCACTTCTATCTTCCTCGCCGTAGTCGTGGCCACCATCGCGTCTCCTGAACTCCAGCAACAAACCCCTCCTCAACGGGCTTCTCCACCTCCAGTCTTGCCTTCTTCTAATCCATTCTCCATCCAGCGACAACACTGACAACGTTAAAGTAGAAATCAGATCCCACTGTTGTCCTTTAAAGACTCTCATTGCTTTCCATTGCCAGAATAAAACCCAGTGTCCTTATGGTGGCCAGCAAGGCTCTGGCTATCTTGGAAATCTCGCCTACACCACTTCCCCCCTGGCTCTTGCCACTGCATTCCTATCTGCAGAGAGGCCCTGACAAAAGTCCATGTGTAGCCCAAGGTCTTACACATAGCAGGCAACATTTTACAGTACATGCTGACAAGAGAAAAAAATAGGAAATAAAGACAGAAAGGTATCTTACTTTTTAGCCTACCAATTTTTTTTCCTCTTAAGGTTGTTATAAGAAGATATGTTCTATGAGGTTTTAGAACAATTAGAAATCTTGCTTTGAAGCATGGCAAAATATAGGTTGTGTATAAAGAGGAAGTATGTTGGATAGCCATGTTCCCAGTATGCAGTGGGGTGCCCTGAGTGTCTTCAAACATTTGTGGTTGTCCTATAGCAAGGAGAACTTCCAGTCGAAGTGGACAGGGCCCTGGGGAAATTCAAATAATGCAATTTCAAAGGGTTAGGACTTTCCTGGTGGCGCATTGGTTAAGAATCCGCCTGCTAATGCAGGGGACACGGGTTCGATCCCTGGTCCGGGAAGATCCCACATGCCGCAGAGCAACTAAGACCGTGCGCCACAACTACTGAGTCTGCGCTCTAGAGCCCGCAAGCCACAACTACTGAGCCCGTGCACCACAGCTACTGAAGCCCGCATTCCTAGAGCCGGTGCTCTGCAACAAGAGAAGCCCAAGCGCCTAAACGAAGAGCAGCCCCTGCTCACTGCAACTAAAGCCCACGCGTAGCAACGAAGACCCAATGCAGCCAAAAATTAAAACATAAATTAATTTTTAAAAATAAAATAAGAGGGTTCTTGGTCAGTAAAGCTATTTATTTTCAAAGGAAATCCTTTTTGAAGCACTCCTTTCAGAATTCCAATTAGAGATTTGAGACGTATCGGCGCATAAATGGAAGAGCTTTAAATTGTAGAACAATATTGAGGACATCATACTGTTTGAGTCATCAAATAAACGTTCCACAGTATTTGCTTCGTAACACATTTCAAGTTATATCTGTGTTAGTGTGTGTTAATAGTCCCTTTAATTATTCTAATGAGACCTCCTTGCTTGTCAAGCTAGATTCTCATTCCATTTAGCCTGTTACACTACTGTTCAGTTTTTCATGGGTTCCCTAAAATTGGTGGTAAGGGAGTCAGTTCTGTCCAGGGCAGCGGATGGTTTGTGTCTGTGACTCTGAATTCACGCATTTCTTCCACAAAGGTTTATGAGCACCTGTTGGGTTCCAGGACTAAAGCCTGGAGACAAAACTCAACCAAGACACAGTTTACCCCTTGCAAGAAGAGTCTATGATCCAGTTAGGGGTGAGCAGGTGGTTAGCATGCAGAGTGTAACTGGGCAGGAGAGGGGTTAAAGCAGGGGAGTGTGCTCAAGCCTGGCTTCTAGGAGTGTTGTGTTGAAGCTGAGACACAAGGAAAAGTCTAAGAGCAGGTGTCCCAGCTCAGAGGAAACAGCCTGAGAAAGACCTGGCGGCATTAGCATCCCATATGCACCGGCCTCCACTGGGTAGGTTACCTTGACCTTGTGGCCTGAGTCTCCAGGATCCCAGGTCCCTCTTCATTCTTAGCTCAGATAACCTTAGGAACCAGGTTCCCTAGCTCAGGTGACTGAGGCGTACTTGTGCAGTACACCTTTGTGTTCTCAGATTTCAGTTTCAACTGGGAAATCTTCGAGAGGCAAACTCATCCCCCAGCACCACAAAAAAAGTTAATAATGTACTTTTTATGTTACTGAGGATAGATTCAAATAAAATGATATGAAGTGAAATATACAGCCAATGAAAACATAGAAGAAACTTATTTTAATAACTGGGTTCAACTACTTTAATCTGGGATTTATGAAATCATGTGGGGCTTGAAAGGGTGACTTGAATTTTTTACTTGTATTGTACTGAATTTTACTAGAATAAGCTTCACAGGGGCAAGAAGCTTGGTCTGTTTTGCTTCATGGATGTTTCCCAAGTGCCTAGAATACCACTTGGCACACAGTAGGAATTCAATAAATATTTGTTGACAGATACAAGGACGTTTATGGAGAAATTACATTCTGGGTAAGTTTCCTACATCCTGGACCCTTGATTATCAAGGGTCCATGGTGCTGTAAAGAAGGAGGGGGTAGGGTTCCCTTGGAGTGGGCAGCTATGTTCTAACATTGCAAATAAGCCAAAAATGACATTGGTAAGAGGAGGGGCCTATGGGGCCTATGGTTGTCTCATCAAGGGTTTGGGTAGAGCTCTTTTTTGGTAAATGTTGTCTATATATGGCAGATGGACATGAGGTGTCCTGTAAATCCATTTACTTTCTATTCACAGTCCTTTCTTGTAGGTTTAGGAGGAATTAGCCCTCATTCATTACTGCAGACACACACACAGCTGTACCAATATCCCTGGACCTTCCAAGGGTCAGACTGGCTGCCACTGAGAAGCCCATTATTCCAAGGCTTGGTTCTTCCCAGCCCATTGATTCTGCTGCTCTGAAACCATGGTTGGGTCATGAGAGCCACTGTACCAAGGGCTCCAGTATCTCTGGACACCCCATATAGCCATCCTTGCCGAGGTCCTGATAACCTCAAGAAATGCAAGGACCCAGCTAATCACAGGACTGCCATCCTTTTTCTTTCCAGTCTCCAGGATGCCCTTAAGTACTTCTAGCCCACAAAGTCAGCCCTCTGGCCTATCCTCCCTTTTGGACCCAATGCATCCTCACTTCAAGGAGATCAGCTACCTCTGCCTTCTGCCCTGCAAAAAAATGCCCAAGGCAAAAAAAAAAAAAAAAAAAACCCCACAGCCTGGCTATAGGCATGCAACTAGAATTGGGACAGAGAAAACATAAGAAGAACAAACAAACTATCTCAACGAATGCTTCTGCTCCTGCAGTACCGTGCAGCCATTTCAATTACTCCTCATTTGCAAGCCAGTTAAGAAAACACCCCTAAGAGAAGCCTAAGGACTGGGAACCAAATGCAAGACTGGCAACATTTACACTCTGTGAAATGTAAAAAGAAAGCAAGGAAGCTTGCTCTGAGCTCACTTTGGCTGAAAGGCAGGGAAGCTCTGTTCTTGCCAACACACGCTTGAATCCGAAGTGAACTCCCCTGGCTTCTGGGCAAATCTTTCTGGTGTGTGAACCCTTCAACCTTCTGTCATTCCGAGGCTGTCTTCCACTCACACCTCAAACCCCTGGGAAGCTTCTCAGAAACTTCAAAAGTCACTCACTCAGACGCTGCTTTGGTGGTTGGAATATAAATGCTCAAGAGTCTTGACATCTTCTATGGGGAATCTTTAAAGAAAACTTCAAAGAAACAGCTCTCCTGCTTTGAAAAGTAAGTAATAAATGAAAGTAATAAATGAAAATAATTGCTCCTTTCTCTATGTCTCTGATCTCATCCAGAGGGATGGGTTTATTAAACAGGCCTGAGAGATTGCCAGGGAATACAGCCACAGGCCTTGGTGAGAGCTTGTGTGGTCACCGGGATCACCTAACCTCTTCCAAAAGGCTTACGTAACAATATGTGGACACCGTCACTTGGAAACCAGGCTTGATTTTTGGGTGGGGGTAGGTAGATTATCATTATCCTTTTACAAGTACCAAATCAGGTTTTATAATGAAGGGGAAAAAAGCATTTATTTTTTTTGCTTTTGTTTTTTGCGGTATGCGGGCTTCTCACTGTTGTGGCCTCTCCCGCTGCGGAGCACAGGCTCCGGATGCGCAGGCTCAGCGGCCATGGCTCACGGGCCCAGCCGCTCCGCGGCACGTGGGATCCTCCTGGACGAGGCCACGAACCCGTGTCCCCGGCATTGGTAGGCGGACTCTCAACCACTGCGCCACCAGGGAAACCCGGAAAAAAGCATTTTTTATTAAATTAAAGTCTGAAGCACCGTTATACTTCTGGTATAGCACCTTCCCTCTTTTACAGACCATCTTTTTCGTGTGTACAATACAGGATAATGATGGAGTTAAAAGGAAAAGCGTAGAAGTTAGCTAGTGCCCACCCTTCCATTTAAAGATAAAGAAATACCATGGAAGGGTTTTAATTTTGTCCTATACCCACGCGTCGAAAAAAATGAAGCAAATGTTCTGAGTCTGCCCTTCAGCTTCATTATCAGTAAAATGGAAGAAGAGTTACCTACCTGTACGGTCAGGCCGCCCCAGATGGTTCTTCTCTTGCTCTTTGTACATTCTCTGCTCAACTCAACCAGTCCCTGCTTCACCTACACCCTTCTCACAGGAATGTGCTCGCCTCCTGACCCTTAGGCCAGAAGGGCTCCACCTGCTAGTTTATTAAAGAGAAACAAAAGCCCTCGTGATAGTCTTAACCTGAGGGGCTGTGAGGGACTTGCCTCGGCTGATGGTTTCCTTGGTAACTGAGGAGCCAACCTGTCATCAATTCCCCCTATAAATGGGGGAATTCCTCCTTCTCCCCCAGGTAGCAGAGTGCTGCCATGTCCTGCCTGCCATCTATGGTGGGGTGTCCCTCCAGGACCTTTTGCTTCAGATGTGTAAGATCCCCTATCCAGTAAACAATTGATGTCTCTGTCGCTGTCTCTGGGCTCTTTCTTTGGTCTTGAGGCCGGGCATCCACAAGGCTTGCAGGCCTGCAGGGTGCGGCCCAACACTGCCTCATAGAGCTTTTGAGAGGATTAAATGCAATTATACCTGGAAAAAACAGAGCCCAGTTACTGGCACACAGTAAGTGCTAAGTAAATATTAGCTACCAAGGAGATAACTGTAGCTCTGACCCAGTACAGTGGCTCTAAATCCCAAATGAATATCAGAATTATGAGATTTTTTTTTTTGAAAAATACTCAAGCCCAGGCCCAGCTGCAGACACTCTAAGTCAATTGGTCTGGGGTGGGGCCCAGTTCAGGCACAGGTGAAGATGATTAACCAGGTGATCGGATGTGCAGCCAAGGCTGAAACCCACTGGGGTAGGAGGTTCAAGGATATGGCCAGAGACTGTGAATCCTTATCAGTGGCTAAATACCAGGCAGATGGTAAACACAGATGAAGAGGGAGAGAAGAAAACTCAAAATACTATGGTAAGGTTTTAAAAGAAGCTTGGAAAATGATCTCTGTTGTCAAGAGCATGTGTGTGATTGCTACAAATGATAAATAGAAATGACCAACCTAACTGAGAGGAAGCAAGTCTCTTAAAAACAAAGAGTTCTCACCTGTCCGAATGGCTAGGGAGACCTACTGCCACGGCTGAAAGACAGGAAAACACACCCAGATTAACAAGGGGGCAGTCATTTAATGCAGAAATCCAGTTAACGTAAAGAGACAGGTCGAACGACAGATATGACTTCTTACAATACTGCATAGCATTACAGGTTAGCTCTTCCAGGGTTGATCTGTTTCTCTTATGATTTTGATTCCAGTACAAAGATGGAGAAGAGACTTCAATTAAAAATAAATAAGGCAACAGAAGAATCTCCCTGTGACAAAAAACATCCACAAATAATGCACACATGTTTGGTGCTGACACAACAAGACACCATAAGGACAAGTTCTGAAGGTGCTGCATTAAATTTAACAAGCATGGTACAATGACAAGAAAATTATACTCGCTTTGTCATGAATCGTTTTGCAAATAGAAATGACTCTCGGGTAACTGTTATGTACAAACTCTCTGAAATAAATGGCAATCATACAAAGTTTTCCATCGCGGTTTCCTCTTTTTCTGAACCCAGAAATGTTCCAAGGCTCTGCTCCCTACTCCTCGCCATCAAAGCATGAATAGTCATTAAAGCAGTTGAACCCACAGTAGTCTTGTCCTTAGAAAGGTATGGAGCTTCTGCATGATTTGACATCAGTCATCCAGAAGGGGCTGGCAGGCAACAGGCTGGAATGTACAAGACCGATTTGGTGCTTGGGATCCTGACTCAGACTCTGCTCCGTCCCCTTCAAGGTTCGTCCGCACTGTGGACGGGCCACCAAGCAGTGGACTTGAGTATGGACAGTCATACCGTGGAGTCCCTGCCAGACTTTAGATGTGCAATCTTGGTCCGGCTAATAAATGGGTAAGCGATGCAGAGACCTCCAGCTGCCACAATAAAGCCTAAACTGCACCAGGCACAAAAGATAGACCAGCTGTAGCCGTGTTCCACATCATCAGGCAGGCTATAAATTAGCTTCGGGACCCGGTTCAAATCATAGGAGATGCTGGCGGCGTAAGTGCAGAGGGAAATGGTGCAAAATATTCCTATAAATAATACAAAGAGAGCAGGGTGACGGGTTACGGTTTTGCCTGCTACAAGGCAAATGCCAGACAGGCCTTCGTGAACATCAGATCAACAGATGAGATGATGAATCCAAATGAATAAAGGATTGACAATTCTTTCACTTGAGTTACTTCATTCAACAAACATTGGCAAAACCTTTATGTGCCAGACTGTATGCTAGGTTCTGGAGATATAGGAGTGAAAAAGATGGGAAAATTCTGATAACTTGAATTATTCAGACTTATCTCAATTAAATTGGTATGTATACATGAATTTTTTTTATACTTAAAAACAACGTAGTAGAAATTTTAATTATTTTTAAGGAAAAAAAAATCACTCAAACCTAATACAAACAATTTTCATTTCCCTTTGTTCTACAGCTGAGTTGACACAGTTTTAGGTAGTTGCAATCATCATACCAAGTCTTTTTCAATTACCGTTATCATTAGTATTTATCATGTTGCCTGATAATATCTTAAATGAATTTTTACAAGTTTTTTTTAAGGCACAGAGCCTGGCACATTCTAGGGCCTCAAAAATCACTTTTTTTTATAATGAATGGATAAAAAGATTTTAAATAATATAAATTAAATCCAGGATGTTGGAATTGTCGTAAAATAGCTGACATCATATATCAGCTACCGGATTGCTCCTTTGTCTTATTTGTATCCCTTATTTGTATTTATTTTATCTTGAAATATTATATACATCTCTGTGCCACTTAAGTTCTTTTAGGATTAGGACATCGCCAAACCTTGATGAAAACCTCCTTTATTTCCTTCTGCCTTTACTCACTCAGCTGAGATGGAGGGGTGGAGGAGGTTACGTGAGCCCATAAATATGCCTGATGTCTGCCCCTCCCCTTCCCACAAATGTCCCCAGAGACTGCTCTCCAAGGATATTTTTTCTCCCTCCAAGATGCTCCTGAAGTAGTTCTGAGTGAGAGAAAAGCAAAGATGAACCAAAGAGCATATCTAAGAATCTCCCCTTTCTGGACCCTCACATATCTAAGGAAGTTTGCAAATACATAGCTGCCATAGCTGTTATCTGTAGCATGGGCAGGACTGTTTGATTATTACAGAGAAATGTAGGGAGAGGAGACAAAGCAATGTTTCCAATGTAGGCAAACTAGCTTTTGTAAAAGAGGCCTAACCCATTCAAGATATCTTAATAAGGGGAAAGAAAAACCCTTCTAACTTTGAAGACACTAAGGAAAAGTGTTTAAAGGATGAAGACATCTTTGTTGTAGCTAGATTAGTAGTCATAGGTCAGTTTTGATCCTGCGGAATTCTATTTTAGTTCCATATGCATGTCTTACAGTCCTCAGTGTATTAGTTTGTTCGGGCTGCCTTAACAAAGTAGCAGCAGACTGGATGGCTGAAACAACAGAAATTTACTTTATCACAATTCGGGAGGCTAAAACTCTGAGATCAAGGTCCCAGCAGGGCTGGTCTCTTCCAAGGCCTCCCTCTTTAGCTTAAAGATGCTGGTCTTCTCCCTGTGACTTCAGTCTTCCCTCTGTAACTATCTGTGCCCAAGTTTCCTCTTCTTTATGAGGACACCAATCGTACTGGATTATGGCCCCACCCTAATGACCTTATTTAGTTAATCACCTCTTTAAAGACCCTGTCTCCAAATACAGTCACATTCTGAGGTTCTCGGGACTAGAACTTCAACATATGAATGGCAGGGCTGCAGGGCGGGCACACAATTCAGCTGATAACAACATGCGCACGCGCGAGTGCGTGTGTGTGTGTGTGTGTGTGTGTGTGTGTGTGTGAGAGAGAGAGAGAGAGAGAGAGAGAGAGAGAGAGAGAGAGAGAGAGAGAGAGAGTTTGTGTGTATGGTCAATGTATGAAGTCTATTTCCATCCCTTTTACAGGCCTAAGCAAGATTTTACTATTTTAAGTGTTATTTAATCAGTTATTCAAGAATTATTTATAAGCATCTACTATGTTCCAGACCCAGTTCTGATTATGTTAGAGGTAGTTAAGTTGAATGAGTTCTTGATGGTCACAGCCATCATTGCTTTGACGCTGATGTGATCAGGAACCCCAAGTGTTCTTTCCACTCACTTTCCAGCATGCATGTCAGGAAAAAGGAGTAGAGACCCCTGGACTTCCTGTAAGTTCCACATGGACCCTAATAGCACTGAGGACACGGAGTGTGCAAAACCTGCTTAAGAAAACTGAGTTATGCAATACGGTGAGTTCTACACACCTAAGAATCAGTTCATCCTAAATCACCTCCTGTAGGATTTACCTAGATGGCAAGTTATTTCCGATAATGTTGCTTTCTTGTCAGTAGCAATCTAGTTAATGCAAGATATGGAATGAGGGCATGGAAAGATAAGGTACCAGCCTTGCATTTCAAAAGTTCAAAATCTAATGGTCATTCCTGAAAAGCCACGAGGAGAGAGGTCACCTCTCCTCCCTTCTTCTCTTAGACATTTCCTTCCCTTTCCCTTCTCCCCTGACCAGCCAGGAGTTCCCTTGGGCTACCACCAGATACTCTTCAGCCCAGCTGGTGGCGCCAGGGGAGAGGGGTTTATAAGTCCCAAACTCAGTCCTGGCTACTGCTGGTAGCATCTTCAAAAGGGTGAGTAACTACCTGTTCTGAAGAGCGCTGTATGCAGCGACTTTTCTTATAAAATATTAAAAGGTGTTCCGCCAAAGTTCTTCATTAGAAGATACAGCGATATCACAGAATTACAAGACCGGAAAGGATATTTTTGGATCAGGAGAGAAATAAATTTATGCTGCCATCCCAGATCATCAACCTAATTTCCTTCCCTAAACTTCATGGTGCCTACGGCCAGCTGGCATGGCGTAGTTAGGGTAACGGCCCACTCTTTTGACCATCCTCTTTTGATGTGCTTGAAAGGCGGAAAGGAGTGGAAGTTGCTTCACCCTGGTTAGCCTGCTTGATAAACATAGCTGCAACACCCACAGACATAAACATTGATTTTTTTTTTTTTTCACTCCTTCAAAAGACGGCCTGCCCATCATTCTGGCCTCTTTGCAATTCCAGAAAAGAAAAACCGCCTCAAGCTAATTTTCACACAGATTGCTCAAAAAGCCATTGCTAAGTTGCCTTAACTAAATGACTGGGCAGGACTAATAGAGACAGACAACACTTTTTTTAAAAATCAGATACAAGACCCACAATCTGCAATTAACTAAATCCGAAAAACATCTGCTCTTTTTCCCAAAGATTGCAGCAACCTCACTGACCGGCAAATCTGGCCTGACGTGACACAGGCTATTTAGAGTCCTTACTGATCCCACCTACTGTGAATATTCATGTGTTTGGCTGCAGAAATGTTAATGTATACTTGATTTCAGACCCTGCTCCAGGGTGTTAGATGATATAGAATACATGCACTATATTACCTTTCTAAAATAAAACTTAAAAATCCTGAATTCCAGGGACTTCCCTGGTGGTGCCGTGGTCAAGAGTCCACCTGCCAGTGCAGGGGACTGGGGTTCAAGCCCTGGTCCGGGAAGATCCACGGAACAACTAGGCCTGTGCGCCACAACTACTGAGCCTGCGCTCTAGAGCCCGTGAGCCACAACTACTGGGCCCATGCGCCGAGGGAATGTGCTCTGCAACAAGAGAAGCCACCGCAATGAGAAGCCCGCACACCACAACAAAGAGTAGCCCCCGCTCGCCACAACTAGAGAAAGCCCGCGCTCAACAACAAAGACCCAAGGCAGCCAAAAATAAATAAACTAAATAAATTAAAAAAAAAAAAAATCCTGAATTCCAAAATGCACCTGGTCCCAAGGGCTTCAGATATGGCATTAAGGACCTGTAGTTTTAGGTCATAATCAGTGGCTACCCTAGAGAATTCAATACACCTACAGAGGAGTCTTTGTTTTAATTTGAATGTATTGAAGCAAAACAATGGGTGGCCTAGCGTGGGTGTTACCTTCCCTGAGCTTTGCTGGGGCAGCCTGGGCCGTCTCTTCTTTCTCTACTGACCCGAAGGCCCTGCCTCGTCCGTCGGCAGTAGCCACCCAGGGCACAGCCTATGAAGGGGAACGGAGGCCCCCATCAAGGGAGGACCAAGCTTTATCCAATTTTTGAGACTCCCAGTATATTAAAAAGTAATTAAAACCCTACTACAGAGACATAAAAATTGTATTTAAAAATATTTGCATTGAATAAATTAACCTTTTAAAATATTTACATTCCTAACAAATGATAATTATCATACTAGCACAACAGCAATCTAATAGAATGCGTCATTTAAAGCTGAGGGAATGCCCACTCGCAGTGCAGGAGGCAGTGCAGTCTGGTAAAGGGCAGCCCCTCACTGTTGGATCATGTCTTATTCCCTTATCTCTGGATATGCCTCCGTGACGGTGTGTGTGTAACTTCAGAGGACATGAGGTCAAAAGGCTACATTTGAGGCTCTGTGCCCCTGGCCCTGCTGGAGGACCCCTTGAGAGGCCCCAGGGAATTAGGGATGGGAAGTGACAGTCAGCAGCCCTGCTGCTCCACGTGTGGGTAATCAAGAGCTGTCAGTATGCAGTAAGGCCTAAGGAGAGAGATTGTTTCCAAGTTTCCATTTTAACATCTCAAACTGTCACATCACTGATGATCTTCATTGAAGGTTTGGCTAATAAATTCAGGTAGAGAATGAAGATGCCAGCGCCTTAGAAGAGGCTAAGTTTAGCATCAAAAATCTGTGGTGTGATGCCGACTAAGACTGCTGAAGACACTTCGGCTTCGTTAAAATCAATTCTTTTAACCCTATTTGCTCTCATCTCCTGCTGCTACGTGGGAAGGTCCTACAGCTAATTTATCTCATGCAATGGATTAACATAGTTATCTTGGTGTTTACAAAGGAAATGGAAAGGGATTATTTGTAGTAGCAAAAATGAAACAAACCTCCCTAAATCCCACAGTAAGGGAACATAACGCAGCAAATCTACTCCATGGAAGAACATGCAGCTATTAAAAGCTATTACAAACCGAACACAGAACAATATAAGGCCACTGGGAATGCTTACGGTATGATGATAAATGGAAGCCCAGAAAACAAAATATTCAATACTTTCCATGTGATGATGGGGGCAAACATTTTTTTTCCTTTTTATCTGTTGTTGTTTTTTTCTTTTAAATTTTTATTTTGAAATAATTGTAGATTCACATGCAGTTGAAAGAGATAACACAGTGAGATCCTGTATACCCTTCACCCAATTTCCCCGAATAGTCACGTCTTGCACAACTCTAGTATAATAGCACAACCAGGAAACTTACGATGATACAATCCATCCACCTTATTCCGATCGCACCACTTTTACATGCACTCAGTCACTTGCGTGTGTGTGTGCACTTAGTTCCATGGAATGTCACCACGTGTGCAGATTATGTGGCCCACCATCACAGACCAGACACAGACCATTTCCATCGCAAGGATGCCCTGAGCTACCCTATTAGAACCACAGCCACTTCTCTCCCTTTTGTTGTTGTCTTTAGTGAGACAAAGACTTGGGCAAGATTTGGTCCAGGATAAGGAAAATATTTTAACAACTAATTTTTCAGATGGTGAGATCTATAAGTGGGTTTTCCCTTTATTCCAAAAAAAAGCCAGTGTTATGTGGTAGGTCTGTCCACCCTTCCAGACTGGTCATCAAACTTCAAGTTTATAAGTTTAGGGTGTTTTGGGGTTGCAGTGGGTTTTTGCCACTCTGGCTATTGTTCTGCTTGTTTTGTTTTTAACGGTTGCACAGGGGCTTTTGATGATAAATCCTGCTGAGCCCTGAGCCAGTCTGGCCCAGAGCTACACAGATGGCTCAGGAATGAGGGCTGAGCAGGGGAAGGTGGGGCTGGCTTCAGAAACTCAGCTCCTAGCTCTCCTCTGAGCCAATGCAAGACTGAACTCCCATCCTCCTTTCATTTAAAACCAAACCAGCCCCTCTGCCTCCCAAGAAACGCTCACTGGGCCTGACTTCTATGGTCCTGTGATTTATTTTCATGCCAACAGTTGTCTGATATCTAAGAGCATCCTACATTATTCATGTATTACCCACATTACAAGGGTCCTTTAAAAACTGCTACTACTGAGGCTTTTGTCTGGCCCTCAGCTCCTTTCATTTCCCTGAGGATGCTATGTGGGGCCTTTCCAGGGCTGGGGGGTCGCGAATACTTCTTTGATGTATGTGAGGACAAGAGTTAGAAAAATGGGGGCCCAACTAATAAAGGAAGGGAAGAAAATGGGGGGAGATATTTCATGACCATTAAGCTTCAAGAAATCCCCTGGGCAGCACCGGCCTCTCTGATTCTTTGACACCCTCACCTGTTCATTCTACACCCTGGATTTTTTTTTTTTTATATTTATTCATTTATTTATTTGGCTGTGCCGGATCTGTGCTGCTGCACGCAGGCTCTTAGTTGCGGCATGCGGGATCTAGTTCCCTGACCAGAGATCGAACCTGGACCCCCTGCATTGGGAGCGTGGAGTCTTAACCACTGGACCACCAGGGAAGTCCCTACACTTTGGATTTTAATGAATCCTTTAGGCAGGCACCCTCCCAAGGGCTGGTCTTGAAGGTTCAAATCCTCCTCCAAAACCTCAGAAACTAGAATTTTAGCCTCCCTGGGCTACAGTCCTGCAGCCTCTGTGTATTCACCCAAGTCTGCGAAAACTTAAGTTGTTTTTCTGCTAAGAATTATTCAAAGGCCAGGTGACTTTTTTTTTTTTTAATGCTCTGTCGGGATGCTTACAATGATCATCCGTTATTCCAGGTCACTGCTGGTTACAGCGCCATCTCATGGGGTCGGAAAGGGGCCTACAGGACTTAGAAAGAAGGAAGGACGTCTGTCTGTGAATTGGGTTACAGGAGCTGACTGGTTGACCAACCAGAAGGCAAAGCACCACCTACCTGTCAGCCCTGAAAGACAGAAAAAATAGTGCCAGTCACCAAGCGGTGCTGCCACCTCCAGGGAACACGGGCTTGAGTGAGTGACCATGACAGCAAGCAGTGCTAGAAACCCCAGTCGTGGTCGCTTGAGTAACAGAACTCCAGAGAAGCAGGAATAAGCTTATTCAAAACGGCTACACATCCAGAGTACTATTACCCCTGATGCTCAGCGTACTTTGAGAAACTGTTAACTTGGCATTCACTAATCACAGACACAATTTTCTGGGAAAAAGCAGGAGGAAAGATTTCTTCCCCGCAGCCACCTTCAGTCAATTTCAGCCATCAACTCAGCTGCTGACTCCTTCTTAGACAAAAATGTTCTTCACCCGACAATCGAAAAGACCATAGTCGTGTCTCCACACACCCCCTTCCAATCTCCTGATTTAACAGCAAGTCACTCCTTGGCATAAAACCTTCTGGTGGCTTCCACCACCCTTAGATTAAAATCCAAGCCCCTGCCTGCTTCTCCACCTCATGGGATGCTGTCCTCTCCTTCCCTGCCCTCGGCCACACTGGTCTCTCTGTGGCTCGAAACACATACGTCAAGCCATCCCTGCCTTAGGCCTTGGCACCGTTCCTTCCTCTGCCCGCAGCGCACTCCCTATGTGGAAGAGGGTCCCCTACACCACCTCCTTTACCTTCCTCACAGCTTTTATCGCTATCACAACTTATTATTTGTGTCTCCCCAAAACAGAAAGGGAGAAGGATTTTGTCTGCCTTAATCATTATGTGTCTTTAGTATGTAGAGAAGTGCCTGGTCCATAGTAAGTCCTCACAAAGTATCTGTGGAGTGAAATGAATGAATGTCTTGTGTGTAAAAATGACACCAATGACTCCATCACTAAGAAATAGACTTTGAGTTGACCTTCAGCCCAGAGGCGTGGGCTGTGCTGAGCTATCACCCTCTCCTGGAGGGCTCCTGATAAGCAATTGCCCATGTTTGCCAAGAGTCCATGCCAGGGTTAGGGGCACAATAGGAAAGAATGGGACAGAAAAATCAGACCTGCATCATATGGAGATTAAACCCAAGACATTTCCATCTAACCTTGTAACGGGCCGCAATGGGGAAATCAGGGCTGCGTTTTTAACACTGTTGTTTTCTTTAAATTCTGTATTGCCCACCAAAGCCAAATGACCTTCTGGTTGCTTTTCTCACAAGTGAAAACAAAATTAATGGAGAGATAACAAAGTGAAGCTAGCTGCCTGCAGAGAGGCCTTTGCTTTCGCTGGGAGAGGTGTCAGAGGTGTTCCGCGTACCTGTCATGAGGAAAAGGAGTCCGGCCACATGCTGGGTCAGGCTTTCCTCCCAGAAGAAGCTGACCATGGCCACAATGCAGCCACAGAGCAGGACGGCCACAGCCATGCCCAGGAAGCCAGCAGTGATTCTTCTTAAATCTAATCTCAAAACACAAACATTCAAGATAATAAGCAGAAGAAGGAGAGTTATTGAAAATTCGAGAACGAAGAGCTTTGTATACATTGTGAAAACTAATACGTTACATGGACAGGTGCAGGGTCTTCAGGGCCACGGTGATTTAGGAAATAAACTTCCTAGGTATTTCATAAGAGGACAGATGGGGTGTAACAAGTTGAGGGGTCAGCATCTACCCTCCCTGAGTCCATGGAGAAGTCCGTATCAAGTAGAAAATAGACCAGCGGACACCAGGGTAAACAAGGGTAAGAGGTAAAAAGTTACTTAGTAAACTGAGAGTGAGGAAGGTTTGCAAAAGATCTTTATTATCCTCCAAAGAGCAACAGAATCATAGGTCACCACCACTGTAGTGGCTGTAATTAATCTGACTTTGGGGAAAGAGCCTAAAAATTGAGATATAGTGAAATATGGTTTGACCTGTGCACCAAGGATGCCAATCACTTTATTTTTAAGTTATACTTCCTCCTGCCTATTTTCAAAAAGGATTTGAGAAAGTGAAGGCAACCGTAACTGAAATAGGGCCCAACATGCACATATAGGACATCTACTCATTAAGGCCCTCTTCCCTTAAACACAGGCCCTACAACCCAAGCTCCCAAGTACCCAGGTTAAGAAAAGGCTGTTCCCGTGGGCCAAGCCCCACTGAACACACAAGAAGTTTGGTCTATCACAAAAACACGACTGTGATCACTGGGCCAGGAACCCAGGCCCTGGCCCACCTTCTAGGCCAAAGCAAGAGATGGACTGGCTGGATGTATGGGTACACTTCCACTCCAGTTGCCCACCCTCCTGCTTTTTTGCTTTTTCTTTCTATTTCCCTCCCTCTTTTTTTTTTTTTTTTTGAATGAAGCTAATTTTAAAAACCGTGAGCTAGATTTCTCGGATCCTTCTTGGAGGAACAGATCCCAAACACAAGTTTGCCGCTGAAGCCAGTGAACAGGTCTAGGCAAGGTGGACCGTGCACTCCTGCACACACATGGAACCAAGACCAGAGGCACACCCCGCTGTGTGAGCGTGGGCTGCTCTGCGAAGGCGCCCAGGCAGCCACCACCTCACTGTGTGTTCCTGTGGCCTCTGGCAACTCGGGATGATGTATACAGGGTGGATCACGGTAGCTTTCAGCCTTGCCCTTGTCACACGTGGTCCATCCCTTTCTTTTCAAGGGATTTTTCATTTCTAGCTCAGAGCATCTAAACTGAAGCAGGGCGTTGCAGCCTAGAAGGGGCAGTGTAGACCACCACAGAGCTAGGGGTCACGGGCACTGATCATTTAAAGGGGCTGTTTAATATTAAGGTGTAAGTCGTTTTGAGACATCCAGTGCAATCATAGCTCAGTCACCATTCTCTCACAACCTCCTAAACTCCCTGTGGTTCGAGTTTTATTTTCTATGGCCATTAAAAGGCACAAGGTTCAGATATAATCCACATGGGATTTGCCTTAGTACGGGATATGCTAAGCTTATCTGGTAAACATGGTACAGATCATCAAGTGTGACTTTCTTGGAAAAAGCCATGCCTGAGACTGCCGAAAGCATCTTTCCAGGAGAACCTCAGAGAGGATTAAGAGGAGAATGCTCAGTACTGGCTTGCTGGGCAGTAACAGGGTACAAACTCTTAAAGAGATAAGGTTCTTTTTCAGGATCCCGTGATGATCTTTTCTTGCCGAAAACCAGTGACTGTGTGGCTTTCTGCATAGATGATTAAGGCAAAGAACTCCAAACATGCTCATAAAGAATGAAGATGTAAGAAGACTTAGATAAGGCTCTAACTAAGATCTGCTGAGAAATGACCATTAAGATCAGCCAGCAAGAGATAATTTTCAGGAAGTGATACTACTCAGAAATAAACCACATTTTAGCCAATGACTTTCCAAGTCCTAAATTTGCAGACCATAATATTTATAACATTACACCGCTGCTGTGGGCAATATCTTAAGAGCTTCCATTTACATCTTTGAGATTCAAAATAGAGCCCTTTGATCTGTAGAGAGACTTGACTTTACAAAATGAAACTCTACTTGGCTTCCTGTAGTGACTTGGGTCACCAAACAAGATCACTGAAGTCCTTGCGTTGATTGCATTGGAAATGACAATGTCAACCTCTGATTAGGGTAAACACTAAAAAGAATTAGGCCTAGTTTTTTGCTTTCCTGAATTATCTATCCCTAGGCAACATGAATCGACAGTTTTCAGGTAAGTATCAGTCCTCTTTGGTGTCACACTGCACAATCCTTTCTAGTTTCACATTTTCCTGACGGTAAAAAAGGTAGTTCCTGCCATCGGGATGTGGAGATAACAGACCCCTTCTGAGAAAATTACAACATACACTCATGAAGATATTTTAGCAGAAATACCAAGGTCTGAGATAGACACAGTAACTAAAATGAATATTGGATAAAGAAAACTAAAATAACACACCTAAGGTATAGTCTCCATGGTTTACTAAGACAAGCACCAGATCAGGGCCTTGTGCCACATGGCTTGGTAAAGAATGCACTCAGGAGGTGGATTGTATACCGATGCCACAAGGACAGACACGCTCGCGGCACTGTCTCACAAAGCCCCACGCCTGACTCTCACACATCTGATCTGCAAACAAGTTGTGACCATGGCACAGTGAAATGACTCTCTGAGTCTCTGACCAAGTCGGATGGGGCCCAGAGGCCCACGTAGGATCAGCACAGCATCTTTCGGTCCATATCTGAAAGGGCTGGTGGGAAGGCTTTTTGTTCAGAAAGACACCATTTCCTCTCTGACCCTCTCCGACCCTTTCCCAGAAATACTCACGAAGCAGGTGCCATTCATCTTGCTGGATTGTCTTGGTCAAATTGAAAGGAATGTTTCGTAAGCGTATCGGCTGAGAAAAGTGGTACTTGATAGCTGTACATCGCTGTGCAATACCTTGAAGGAAATAAGAAATGTGATTTACTAGTCCACGCATTTGTAATAGAATTCTGGAAACTGAAGGCAGGACAATGCATCCTAAACTGGGTTGAAGGGGCAGGGGATAGGAATCTCCTGATTACTCTCATTAATAGAGACAAGTCAGAGTAGTAAAGACCCAAAACGTGAAATAATTTTTTAAATCATGTTTCATTTTTGAATGTATTAAATTTGATAAGAATCTAAACTCCCCTAATTATTTTTTCAATGTTGAATTTGTATGAACTAAACACAAAACTCCTCAAGGAGAAATGGCCTAAAAGTATACAGATGATTGGGAGAAATCAGCTTGGAATTTGAACACAGATAAATTTCACGCATCCAAATTTGATCCAACCTCAAACTCTCAAATGGGCTGAATCAAAAAGTATATCAGGAAGTGTGTTATTTGGAAACCAGAAGACATTTTTCAATAAAGAGCCTTCTATGTAGTGGTTTAAATAGTGATTAGGTCTCTAGACAGCCCACGAGAGCCTAAGTAGCCCTACAGCAGCTGATATAATTCCTTAATACACATTTTACTGATCTGAATTCTAGGTTCTAAGACAACGGGTAATATTAAAAGTAGAAAGGAGAAAGAAATTTTTTCCTCCCTTTCCTGGTTGTATGCACAATATTTTGAAATGGGCAAGTATCCACTGCTTTATCTAGTGTCTTTTCCTACCTTCCCCTCTCAATCCATGCTATTACTGCATAAATTAACACAGGCCTATTTTTCCCCTGAAGTCTTCTGAATCCCACGAAAGTATCTATCTTCCTGTCAAATTAAAATGAAACAAAACTTCCTTCTTTCCTTGTAAATCACCTTGACCAGCTGTTTGGATAAATGCAATCTGATTAGATTAATTTTAAAAGAGCTGTGAGTAAATGTTAATCTTTTCACTCCGGCAGCTGTTAAAAAATATTCTCATAGATGCAAATAAATCTCTAATTGGTGGAATTTGAGTAAATGTAATTAAAAAAGTGAAATTTTTAAAAACTCAGGCATTGAAAGGAGGGATTCGTATTTGAGCACAGTTAACAGCACGAGCCACTTAGTCCCTGATGGGAAGGCACCTACAGGATCACCTCCCTTGTCTCTCAATCATCAGTATGCGTAAGAATCACCTGGGGAGCTAGTTTAAAATGTAGACTCCTGGACCCAACCCAAGATATTCTGACTCAAAAGATATGGGATGGAGCCAGGAACCTGACTTTTAACAAAACATCCCAAGTAATGCGGATGCAGGCAGCTAAGAAACTACCCAGGACTATCTCTGCTTTTTCGGAAGCTTTTTTTTTTTTTTCCTTATGAAACCACAGATTCTCTAAAAGCTCACAGCTCTTTCTATTTTTCTCTTTGTTTTTTCAACATAGGCCCCTGGCAGTGGTTGTGAGGTCTAAGGCATATAAGTTCGGTGTTTACATATGTGACGTGTTTATAAGTCAGAAAATGCCTGTGCTTACAAAGAGCAAATGATCTGGTCTGAGAATAATAAAAGATAACAGACTGCAATAATAGCTCTCATTTGTGTTTTTCAAAACTGTCATTCCACTTGATACTCATCCTCGGGCTAACCTTGAGGCTCTGTGTAAGCAGGAAGTGAAGGTTAAAGTAGAGTTGAACACATGCCCCAACACACACACAGAGCCCATTGGCAAAGGCTGGGGGACTTATTGGTTCCAGGCAGTTAAGAACACTTCTGTCCAATCATTAGCATCCCACTAAGCTAGCCAAGCAGAGGCTTCAGGTCTCACATATGACAAAGGATACAGACTTTACAGAGTTAGTTCAGTAGAGTCACTAAAGGAACAAACAACAACACAAAAACAATAACAAACCCTGAGGAGGAGGGAGAATCTAAATTCCAGAGTTGCTATATTATTTTAAATGTCCAGTTTCAATTAAAAAGTATAAAACATACACAGAAAAAGGCTCCTACATAGAAGAAAAATGTCAGTCCATAGAAACTGTCACTGAAGAAGCCCAGACATTGGATTTACCTAACCAAGACTTTCCGTGCGGCATGTGGAATCTTAGTTCCCTGACCAGGGATCGAACCTGCACCCCCTGCAGTGGAAGCACGGAGTCTCAACTACGGACCACCAGGGAAGTCCCTACCCAAGACTTTATATCAACTGTTTTAAATATGTTCAAAGAACTAAAGGAAACCATGTCCAAGGAACTAAAGACAAGTGTGAGAATGATGTCTCACCAAATAGAGAATATCAGTAAAGTGATGGAAAGTATGAAAAGAGACAGAAAAAAAACAAATAGAAATTCTGAAGTTGAAAAGTATAAAAATGGAAATTTAAAAATTTACTAGAGGGGCTCAACAAAATTTTGAGCAGGCCGAAAAAAGAATCAGCAAATTTGAAGACAGATCAATTGAGATTATCCAGTCTGAGGAGTATAATGGGAGACCCAAAAAGGAGGAGGGGAAAAGGGGACAAAAAGAATATTTGAAGAAACAGTTGTCAAAAACTTCCTAAATTTGATGAAAAACATGAATCTACACATCTAAGAAGTTTGATGAAGTACAAATAGGATAAACTCAAAGGGATCCATACCCAGACTGTTGAAAGCCAAAGATAGAGAATCTTGAAAACAGCAAGAAAAAAAGTAATGTATCATGTATAAGAGCTCCTCAGAAGATTAGAAACTGATTTCTCATCAGAAAACATGGAGGTCAAAGGGAGTGGAATGACATATTCAAAGCACTGAAAGAAAGATTATCAACCAAGAATTCTATATTCAGCAAAGCTATCCTTCGGAAATGAAGGGAAAATGAAGACATTTCCAGTTAAACAAAAACTGAGAGAATGTGTCACTAGCAGACCTACCCTACAAGAAATACTAAAGGGAGTCCTTCAGGCTGAATGAAAGGACAGTAACTGAATCCACATGAAGAAACAATGAACATTTGTAATGTTACAACACAGGTAAACATAAATGGACTAAAATATAAATAGACCAAACACTCCAACCAAAAGCAGAGATTGGCATTCTAGACAAAACAACATGATCCAACTATGTGATGTCCACTAGAGACACACTTTAGATTCAAAGACACAAGTAGGTTGGAAGCAAAAGGATGGAAAATGATATATCATGAAAACAGTCACCAAAAGAGAGATGGAATAGCTATACTAACATCAGGCAAAATAGACTTTAAGACCAAAAGTGTTATTAGAGACAAAGAAAGACGTTTTATAGTGATAAAAAGGTCAATCCACTAAGAAGATGTAACAACTATAAACATATTTTATCCGCTTACCAACAAAGCCCCAAAATACTTGAAAAAACTGACAGAATTAAAGGAAGAAATAGACAATTCAATAATAATAGTTGGACACTTCAGTATTCCACTTTCAATAATGGTGGAACAACTAGATAGAAGGTCAACAAGGAAACAGAAGATTTGAACAACACTATAAACCAACTAGACAAAACACACATCTATAGACCACTTCACCAAACAGCAGAATATACATAATTTTCAAGTGCAAATAGAACACTTCCCAGCATACCCCATATTTTAGGCAATAAAACAAATCTCAATAAATTTAAAAGAAAGTCATACGAAGTATGTTCTCTGACCACAATACAATGAAATTAGAAATCAATAACAGAAGGAAAATTTGGAAATTCAGAAATTTGTGGAAATTAAGTAACACACTTCTAAACAACCAATGCATCCAAAACAAATCACAAGGGAAATTTAAAAACACTTTGAGATTAATGAAAACAAAATCACAATATATGAAAATTTATAGGATGCAGCTAAAGCAGTGCTTACCGGGAAATTTATACCTGCAAATGCCTACATTAAAAGAGAAAGTCTCAAATCAATAGCCTAACTTTCCACCTGAAGAAATTAAAAAGAGAAGAACAAACTAAACCCAAAGCAGAAGGAGAGAGATTACATAATTAGAGTGGAAATAAATGAAGTAGGGACTAGAAAAATAAGGAAAATTAAAAAAAAACAAAACTTGGTTCTTTGAAAACATTAATAAAATTGACAAATCTTTATCTAGACCATTTAAGATAAAGAGAGAAGACTCAAGTTACTAAAATCAAGAATGAAACAGAAGACATTACTAACCGTCTTAGAGAAATAAAAAGTGGTATAAGAGAATACTGTGAAAAAATTATATGCCAACAAATTATATAATACAGATTAAATGATAACTTCCTAGAAAGACACAAATTACCAAGACTGACTCAAGAAGAAATAGAACATTTAAACAGATCTATATCAAGTAAAGAGAATGAGTTAATAATTAACTTAGTAACAAAATTCCCACAAAGAAAAGTCCAGGACCAGAGAGCTTCACTGGTGAATTTTACCAAATGTTTAAAGACAAATTAACAATGTTTCATAAACTCTTCAAAAAAAAAAAAACAAAAACAGAAGAGGAGGGAACAATTCCCAAATCATTGTATGAGGCCAGTATTGCCCTGATACAAAAAACAAAGGTATCACAAGAAAAGAATATTAAAAAATACTTCTTATGAATATGTATTCAGAAGTCCTCAACAAGGTACTAGCAAAGTGAATTCAGCAACATATAAAAAGGATTGTACATCACGACCAAATGGGATTTATGCCAGGAATGTAAGGTTGGTTCAACATATGAAGATGAATTAATGTAATATACCTTATCGATAGAATAAAGCACAGAAATCACCTCATAGATGCCAAAAAAAAAAAAAGCATTGACAAAATCCATTTGATACTCACCAAAATCCCCTATGAGCTAAATATGAAATAGGTATTATTAGCTCCATTAAGCAGGTAGAAAAATCTGAAGCTCAGAGAGGTTAAGTAACTAGCCCAAGGCCACAGTGCAAAGCAATAACCAAGCTTTTAACATATATGGTGTTACCCAAACTTTGTATAATGCTCACTCAGGAAAGTTAGAAATCCTTACGCTTTTAGAAATGCATCTTAATTCTGTGGGTAGTGAGAACTGCAGCTTTTTTTTTTTCATGGAAAGGCATTTTATTTTAAACATAGCAGGGTGTACATGTCAATCCCAAACTCCCAATCTATCCCTCTCCCCCCACCCTTCCCCCCTGGTAACCATAAGTTCGAGAACCGCAGTTAGTAAATGAACTGTCAGTTTGAAGTGAAAAACAAATTTTTTCAGTTTAGTACAAACATATGCTCTTTTGGAAACAAAGCGGATACCTAACTGAGCCTTCTGTTTGTATATTATCCATACCTTTCAACACACATTATTTGGAGACTGGATTGGCTCGTGGCTGACTTAGTGGCTTCATCCTTCCTGCATCTCACGGAAGCTACTTAATGCTAGAGACAGGGTTTGGATTGGGGAGAAATTCTCCTCTCGGACTCAGCGGGGCTGGCCTTCCACCAACTCCTGTGCCAGGGAAATATGTGGTCCCTTGACATCATTGCTAATACTCTCAGAGCCCATCTCCTCCTCTGCCCCTTGCTGGGAACAGGCGTGATCCCAGTGGACAGAGAGAGTAGCAGAAAGGAGGCGGGCAGCCGGCCAGCCCAGCGCTCTCCTGCTCCCCCAGGAGAGCGCCACACGTGTGCCAGGAATGAGGTAAGCAGTGCACACATCACCAAATTACCTTTCCTTCCCCAGTAGGCTCCCAAGTTAAATTTAGACTGCCAAGAACTTGAAATGAGAAGAAAAAGGAAGTGGGAAGAGTGACAAGGTCTGGACTGGAGAGTAACAAGCAGTAACCCAAAGGTCCCAAAGACTGGGAGTGTGGTAGGGAACCCAGAGCTTCTCTCTTGAGTTTGCAAGAAAATGCTCTACAGCCCTGGTGCTCTACTCCCTTGGAAGATGATTAGAGACTTCAGGCAGAATTGGAAGAGAAAGATGGAGTAAAGGACAGATCAGCAGTAGTGTCAGAGGCCTGCGATTAGCTCTTTTATTTCCTTTTTCTTAAACACTTGTTCCACTGTTAAAGCAGAAAGTGAAATAGATTCGAAGAGTAAAGTATGCTATTAAGTTTTGGCTTCCTACAGCACACATGTAAAACTGACAAAATGAAACTCGACAAAAATCACACCAGAAAAGACCTCTAGTTGCTTAATTTGCCAAAAACAAATTAAGTCCTTTTGGTAAAAAGTATATATATATATACATAGACAGTGGTAGAGACAGAAATGCCAGGCGATATGTTGAAGAGTGATACTGTGAAAATCCACAAGGAGGCATTAGATGCAAATTTTTTCAAAGCCATGCATGCGAACTTTGAAATGAACTGGCTTTCCGGGTTTAGAGAGCAATGAATCTGGCTCTTTCAAAAGGAACACAAAAAGCATGAGCTCATAGCACCAGATGGCATCTCACAATGGGGGGAAAGAGACAGGCAGGGGGTTGAAAAGAACAACTTGTGGTCTATATTTAGTGATTAATTAGCTTTTTAAAGGGCCAAGTAGAGCCACTTTAATGATGATATAAACCATAGAATAAGATATATAAAATATGCTGCACAGGGGTTAAAAATGGGGCTTAGGGGCTGGTGAATTTCTGTTGTTTCTGATGCTTAGAGAAAGGAATCAAATTCTAAGCTAACTTACAGAAACTCACACTCTAGGTTAAATGAGGGAGAAAAGTGAGAAACAGCAGAAGATGCTGTTAAAAGTCATTAGAGTCAATCAGTGATGAGGCAGTATATGCAGTGGCTAAAGGCTTTGAGGTCAGCCAGGCTCGGATCTGACTCCCAGCTGTGTGACTTTTGGTAAATTACCTTACCTCTCTGAGCCTTGGTTCCCTCATCTGTAAAAGAGGGGGAATAACGGCAGATACGTTATGGAGTTATTGTGAGGAAAGAAAGAGACATCGCACAGGATGTGGCCCACTCTAAGGCTCAATAAATGTCAGCGCTGGATTATGAGTTACCTCTCGGCATCTGCCCACGCTCACCAACAGAACAATCAGACGCACTAGGAGTCTGAGCCCTAAATGAGCATCGCAGATTGACCAAGTACACAGAGAGATAAACAGACACGTGAAACAGCTGCCTGAACAACGGTCTAACCAGTGGCTCTCATGTTTCCTCTCCATTCTCACCACTTCTCAAGACTCCTAAAGAGTCTTCACTTCACTCCTAAACAGTTGGCTAACTGGCTTCTTTGCCACTCTCTCCCCATTTTCCATCCCACCCTGCACGCCACTCTTAGATAAACCTGCTGTGTGAGGACCTGGGGCCTCTGGAGCCTCAGTTGCCCATCCGTAATGCAGAACATGAAAACCTTTAAGATTTCTGTTATATCCACCTGCCTTTCACAGTATCATGAGCTTGATATGTTTCTTTAAATTGATAACTAGAAGTGGGACACAGCTTTACTTGCCATCATGTAACGTTGTATTTATTTTAGAATTATGTGTTTATTGAAAAATAAGGTGCCTGGCAAAAGGTAGGTGCTCCATAACTGTATACTGAATAGCTTTAACGCTGTGCCAATGTACCAACTTCCACACTTAGGCAAACAGGAGATGAGAAAATTTCTGGTGGTCCCTGAGAGCAATAAGCCTGGGGTTTTCATCATCCAGCTCTGTTTTGCCCCATGGAGAACATACCATCAGCTTCCCCCGAATCAAGCCCAGGCTACGGGCCCCTGTCATCTATCCCTGCCCCCCAGCTCACTTACACTTACATGTGACTGGTCCCCAGGGACTCCCCGCATCCCTCCCAGACGTGTCCCCTGGCAGCGTCATGCCCATTTCTTCCTATACCTACAGCCTTCACCTTAGAACGATCTACAACCTACTAAGCCCTCCAGGCCTACAGCCTTCATTCAAAAGGTCTTCCCCACGCATGCAGCCCATATAACTCCCCCCCCCCCCCAGTTCTCTGGCTTTATTTTGATTTTAGAGGCTGAGCCACACAATCTGGCTCTAGTTACTCAGTCTTCGTTATTTCCTAATAGGTCAGCAAGTCTGCCTCCCCCTGAATGTCCCAAGTTCCTCAATAGTCGAGGCTGTGACTTCTCTCTGGATCCATGACGTTTAAGAGGTTGCTGACAACTACAGTATAATTGATGCTTTAGGTCCTCTAGCAGATGAAAGTGTCGGTGAACAGTCTGCATTGTTTCCTAAAACATTTCAAAGGCAACTTGGAATTCCATAACTAGCCCATGGGCAGAAAAATGAAGAACGCTTTTCCTACCAGCTCTGCCTGTGCACATCCCAGTTTAAAAGGAAAGATCAACTGTGGGGCACACAGGGCAGGGTGACTACCATGTTCTTGTCCATGAGATTTAATTTCTGAGGGAATCAGGTGCTAAACAGACAAAAGAAAAGGTTTTCCTCATCACCTCCTTGAATAAGTATGAACAGCCCTCGCTTAGATAAATAAACTAAGTACAGTAAGCTTGGTAGCTTAAAGCTGACTTTTAAGCCCCAGATGACCAAAACCAGTCCTGAAGGGCAAACCCATCACGAAGTCTTCAGAATTGAAAGGAGAAAGATATAAAATCGGTAAATCTAGAGTGTTAACGTCCAGTAGAAATAGAATGCAAGTCACATATACAATTTTAAATTTTCTTATAGTCACACTACAAAAATAAACAGGTGATATTAATTTTAATATATTTTAACATGCAATCAAGATTTTGAAAATTATTAATGAGGTATTTGACACGCTTTTTTTCACACCAAGTCTTTCATTTCAAGCTCTCAGTCGTCTCATGTGGCTGGTGGCTTCTGTACTGGAGAGAGGAGATTTCCAGATGAAGGTGAATAAGACTCCAATTAAAGCAAAAGCAACTAAGAGCAAGAGGGGGTGATACCGCAAGTGTCTGAAAGGTGTGAATGTTATTCTTTGCTTAGATTCTTTCTCCACAACATACTAGCATGTTCTGCTATAATTACTTCTTATTACTCATGGAGAATCAACTTCTTAGAAGCATAAAATTGTATTTGTGTTCCCTCTATACTCTCTTTGGAGCAAGACAGCATGGATTTGCATTCTGGTTTCACCGCTCACTAGCTGTGTGCCTCTGGCTAGTTCTTTAACCTCTCTGGGCATCAGTTTCCTCAGTTGTAGTATATAGACAGTAATAGCCCATCTATCTCATAGGAGGATTCAATATACCATACTTATATAATATAATGCTTATATATTACTGTAAGCTTCCATTATTATTATTATTACTACTACTACTATTACTGTTACTACTTCTGCTGCTGCTACTTTATTTACCTGGACAAACCCAGACAACTGGACTATTCCTTAAAGGCAAGACTGAAGTGAGTTCCTTGAACTGTAAACACATGATCTCTAGGGGCCAAAGAGGGAAGGTTCAATGCCAAGGCTGAGGGATTCAACCTATTGCAGAAAGAGTGAACATCATCACAGCAAGTTTTTTTAAAAAAAAGTAACAGTGGAGGGCTTCCCTGGTGGCGCAGTGGTTGAGAGTCCGCCTTCCAATTCAGGGGACACGGGTTCGTGCCCCAGTCCGGGAAGATCCCACATGCCGTGGAGCGGCTGGGCCCGTGAGCCATGGCCGCTGAGCCTGCGCGTCCGGAGCCTGTGCTCCGCAACGGGAGAGGCCACAACAGTGAGAGGCCCGCGTACCACAAAAAAAAAAAAAGTAACAGTGGAGAAAACCAGAAATAACTGTTCAAACAGGCCTGATCCTGTACAAAGGTGGAAATTCTCACTGGGTCACGGTGGTGGATGATGACTGGTTTGCTGAATTAAAATTTAAATGTCCTTTAATTTAGTTATGTTGCTGTGTCTACAATAAAAACTAATACAATATTTAAAACTTTCAAGCCAGGGATTCTCAGTTTCTCAGAACCATCATGGCATACAGTCAATGATGTATCTGGTGGGTTGGGGATTTACAATTAGAGGCTGAAGAGAGGATGTGATTCTATGTGGCTTAATGGGGGATTTCAGCCCAGCTGGGTACTGTCTGCCTCTCTCTCCCTCCCCATTCTCTTATCCTCCCCTGCACCTTCTCTCTCTAGCAGGAGACCAGAGAATCGAAATGTGGAGACAGGCCCTGGCCTCTTTTTTGCCATCTCAGAGTTGCCAGTGTGGGAAAGGGGGACATGATCATGCCATTGGAGAGAAGGCAGACACATTAATAACCGACACCCCATCCCATGCCTTGTGCCCTGAGCCCCATCTCATGTGAAACCAAATACAGCCATCGACTCAGTGGATGCAGGAGTCTCACACACTGTGGTATCTTCCCTCCCACAGGGGATACCGTGTTACAGGGACAGGCCAACAGTCACTTCTAGTTACTCTTGCTCTGGTCACAACATGCTGACCTCAGAGAGATCGATAAAGTCTGGACAAAAGCTGTCTTAATAGCACCTGGGTCTCAAGCTGTTGTTAATACACACTTGAAGTTAAAATCTCCTGGATTCGGGGAGACATCCAAATAGTCAGTGTGGGAAGCAAACCTAAGCTGTCTTCCCTCTCCCGTCCCCATGACTTTTTCAATCCGTGTGAATATGAATGAATATATATATTTTTTAATCGGAAGGTTAAACATTTACACTCTAAATATTGGGAGAAACTTGGGAATATGGGGCTTTTTGTGCATTTAACATGTGCTTATAAGAAGCAGCATGCACGAGTGCAAACGAGAATGTTGGCTTTGGAACCAGCTGTGTGATTTAGAACAATACACTGGACCACTCTGAGCCTCCATTTCCTCATCTGTAACATAGAGGTAATAAAACCTCACAGAACTGTCATGAGGATCAAACGAGATAACATACATAGAGTGTCCTAACACTGCCAAGTCCATAGCTGATGCTTAATAAAGGACAGTGTCTATCCACCCCTTCCCCTCCCATCCCCCTTCATAAGCAGGACCAGTGAAGCATGAGTCCTGACCTGAAGGACAGCAGTAATTTTGTCCTCATCTTCAGCACTGGCGAAAAAAATTTAGTGGCCAAGTGTCAGTCACTGCCTTTTGCCAACAACAATCACTTCACCATTTATTCTTTCTTTCACTTACTCATCTGTCCAACAAACATTTATTCAGCAAGTGCCTTTTAGACAGAGGACCTACTTTCTGAATCTAGAATATGGTTCCACAAAAACTGAAAAGTAACGAAGTGCAACTAAACAACAACTCTGACATGGGGAGAGGGGGAAGGAGGGAGAGAGAGAGAGAGGGAGAAAGCTATCTCCCACCTGCCACACGATGACCTATAAATACTGATACCTTTAGCAATTTCCCAAGTACTCAGAAAAGAGCAGCGTCCTGGAGAAAGGCTGCCCACTTTAGAGTGTGTTGGCAGTGTCCCAGGGCAAATGATCCTTAAAAACAATGCACTCGGGCTTCCCTGGTGGCGCAGTGGTTGAGAGTCCGCCTGCCGATGCAGGGGACGTGGGTTCGTGCCCCTGTCCGGGAGGATCCCACATGCCGCAGAGCGGCTGGGCCCATGAGCCATGGCCGCTGAGCCTGCGTGTCCGGAGCCTGTGCTCCGCAACAGGAGAGGCCACAACAGTGAGAGGCCCATGTACCGCAAAAAAAACAAAACAAAACAAAAACAATGCACTCTTGGCCCCTTCCAGGTGCCTTGATAGAATCCTTCAAATTGAGCTACACTTTCAAAAGTTTGTTTCCTTCATGAAGATAAGTCCTGGATAGAGCTGAATTGACTAATTGCTACTGTACCTGGAGATGAGGAAAGCAACGTCTGGTAGAGCTCATTTATGAAAATATAGACAAGGGCAATAGCTTTGCTCAGACTGTGAAAAAATTTAAACATATTTGCTGCCGTGAACAATGTTCTTGTATCCTCTTCACCAGATGAGCTGCTGGATTTATGCTGGGAGGTGTCACAGATACACATCCAGATAAATGGAAACTAGGAGCCCCTTTAAAGCCAGGCTTCAGGATCTAAAGGGAAAGCCTATTCTATTGCTGGATCACTGATAGAATTGTACTCCTGGGCTTTGACAGATGATTGAAATCAATTTCCAAGAACAATACAAACTGTTTTTAAACGATATTTTCAACTTTTTCTAAGTAATGATCAAGGCTAAGCAATGATTAAGCAAACCTGACAAGTTCGAACTTCACTCCCTTTTTTACTAGCGATACTTCAGTCCACCCTCTCGTAGCTAGGTGGCCCGGTGGGTGCCAGAGACAAGAAGCAAAGGAGCAATAAAATCTCCAGATTGGATGAATTATCAAGGATTCGCTCCAACAAGAGCTGAGGATGGCACTCACCACCGTCCAGGGCAAGAACCTTACAGCAGAAGCAGCCAAATCTCAAAGCCATTTGTAGCAGCAGCAGGAAGATGACAGTCAGGACAGGACCGTTGTTTCTAGAAGCTTTTACACTATTTCCCATGTGTTCCGGCTCCCGCAACAGCTCCAGGCATCTCTAAATCAGGACATAAATCTGCAGATAAGCACATTTTTGAGACCCCCAGAATTGCTTTAGTGTAGTTATAGGAAAATGATAATCATGGTCTTATTTATTGTATGGCCTGTGATGCTGGATGGAAAGTGCCTTCTTCCGCATCCTTGTTAGTTACATAAGGCAGATATCCTGTGCCTCTTACAAATAAGGCACTAACTAAGGCACATAGCTAAAGGGTGATGATGATAATTTACTGAGGACCTGCTATGTGCCAGGTTCTATCCCCCATGAGATAGGTTCTATTTTACAGAGGAGGAAACAGAGGCTCAGAGAGGTTAAATAATCTGCCTGAAATCCCACAACTAACGAGTGACAGAGCTGGCACTGAATTTGCATCTGCTTCCAAAACCAGTTCTTAGATATCTTAACAGACTTTGTCAGATGAGAGTCACTATGACTACATCTGATCATGCCTAATTAGTCCTCTTGAGTGAACAAGGACAGAGCAGGCGGGCATGGACTGACGCGTGGCATCGCTTTTCTCGTCATATTAATTTGTGTATTTCCATCCCCTTTGCTCTCACACTGCCCTCTACCCACAAGGAAGCACAAACAAAGACTGGAGGAAACCACTGTCTGAAGCGCTGCAGGCAAAGACTTCTTTCCCTGCTCGCCGAGCAGGGCAGAGGAAAAACAAAAGGGGCACAGGAGTGGCTGGGAAGACAGAGTAAGGTGTGGGAATCTTGCGACGGGAAGGAGGGCCATTTGGGGCAGAGATTCCACCCCAGAGCCCCAGACCCACATAGGTCCCAAACTGGGGGAGCGGTGTTGGGATTCAATACCTAAAGCGAGGATTGGAGGGGTGAACCTCCTCCTTGGCCAAGTGGAACCCACCTCCGAAGGGAATCTCTGTTGGAGGGAAGGCGGAGAGGGCCCACCCCACAGATGCACACTCCAAACTGAAGTCCCCATCCTTTCTCCTACCAGAACTACCCACCTACCCACATAGTTCAGGCAGCCAAGATAACCGTCGGGTGCTTGAGCCTGAAACACAAAGGTACCTCTGGTCCAGTTCCAGTGACAGCGTGAAGGAGAGCTTTAGTTCTCTTTCTGTTTTCCACCTGTGCTTATCACATCTAGTCGTCACAAGTCCTTGTCTGCGGATGGACAGGACAAGATAACTTGCATAGAGTCCAGAGCTGTAGCTTATTTACCTCAGTGCTCATCGCACCTTATAACGCACACACACACACACACACACACACACACACACACACACACACACACCACATTTCAGCCCACATCTCATCCAAACATGCCCACGAAATGTTTCCGACCCTAATTTTACATCAAGCATCATGAATGGCATAGACAACTGGGCAGGAAAAAAAAAAAAAGTGCCAATAGGCAGTTTTGCTAAGCATCACTTCAATCAGCTATTTGAGGATACGGTGCTAAGAACCCAGGAAGCAGGCAGAGTTGATCAGAATCACAAAAATTACAGGTTAACCCCCAGCCCCCATTCATCCAGTTGGGTCAGCACCCAGGCCATGAGCCTCTCCTCTGCTCCCCACACGGTCCCCCAGCCCTGTGCTCAGGGAGGCCTCTCCTTCCGCTGCCAGCTCAGCCCAGAGCTACAGCCCATTAGCATTCCTATCACTCCCCTCAGCCCAAGGGGAAGAACTTCCAGCTGCCTCATACTTAACATCCCCCTCAGCAAGGTAAGCCTGAGCCTGTGCGTAATTGACAAGGAATATGCTGATAAGGAGCGGGCTGTTCCAAGTTTCTGAAGGATAACTAGGTAATTAAAAGAAAAACCTAATTTAAGGAAATACGGAAGAAATGTTTTAAAACTCTCTGGCAGCATCCTTTATGGATTATTCTCTTTTACAGAGACTTCTGTTCTGTCTTTGTCTGGTTTTCAAAGCCTGAGGCTGGATCACCGGTGTTCCAGGGCATCCACAGCCCCCAGCCTCCTCTGGGGGGTAACTTTAAAAGCCCGGGACTAGAAGCAGTAAAGCCCACCTCCGTTGCCCTGCAGGGCTCAGAAGTACCTGAGTTTGCTCAGGTCTGAGCACCTGGGGATTTCTTCCTCGGGATTTAGCACTGTGCCCCCCGAGGACCCTGGGAACCTGGCCAACAGCTGCCCCCACTTCTATCGGGCACATGCAAAAGGACTCAGAGAACACCGCGAATTCCCAGGAGCACCAATGTGCAGAGATAAAATCAGCCCCTGCAGGGCTCCCTGCTTCTGGCCGCACCGCTTCTCTCTGCCTGGCTGGTTTAAGGCCATACAACGAGCCAGCCAGCTGCCCAAATGCATCCTGAGACACACAAACGAACACCTGGGGCTCCACCACCGCACACCAGGAGGTCCGTCACCTCCCAGTGGACAGCCTGGACCAGCATGTTCTTCATTCCACACAGCCCCCTCTCCTCGAGGTTGACTTAACATTAAATTATGGTCCTCCCCACTGCTACCTTCATGAAAATCTCTGAGTCTGAGTTAAAATGAGGCTGATAATGTTGATTTCATAGGCTATTCCAAGAACTATAGGAGATCACCTCTAATCCATGCGTCTGGCATTGCCCCACTTGGTGACTTGGGACGGACCTGGTCTCATCTAGCTTGATTTGTTGGTAGCTTTTCTAACGTCAGCTACTGGACCTTGCGATTTTCCCCCAAGCCAATCCTACCTATAAATGAAAACGAACACAAGTCTCACCCTCAGAGAGCTTAAAGTCTAGTGAAGGACAGTGGCATTATTGAAATAATAGCACAGACAGATGCCAAATCACAACTCTGACATAAGGGAGAAGCACACAGTGCTCTGAGAGCACAGAAGAGGGTGGCTGAGTGCTGAGGGAAAGGTGGAGGCCGTCCAAGAAGGCTGAGGTCCCAAGGATCATGAGAATTATCCTTGTGGAACAGAAGGAAGGGCGCGTATGAGGGCTTTGAAGAGGAAGGCCTGCGAGACTGGGCTGAGGAGATATCAGGGAAGATGGCGCTGGAGAAGAAGACGGGGGCTAGATCGCGGAGAGCCTGAACGTGGATCGAGACTTGGCCTCTATTGTGAGCCTCAGTGGAAGCCACCCCAGATTGTAAATGACCAGAATCAATGATCAGAATTGATTTTTTAAAACAAACCGGCCAGAAAACATTTCCCTCTTGCCCTAGCATGGAGAATGCACTGGAGGGGGCCCAGAGTCATTTGAGTGATGGAGATCCAAGCAGGTCATTACAGAGCTGTCCAGAGAAACAGGTTCCCGATGAGGGAAAGGCAGAGAAGGCCTCCTGCAGGGAACCTTAGAAAGGAGCCAGAGACAGCCAGGTCACAGGGGTGGTGGCATCAGAGGCAGGAGTGGGCATCCCAGATGGCAGAAGAGCAAAAGGGAAGGTGCAGAGAGGTAAGGAGTGTTGAGAGGAACTGACAGACAGGAGGCTGTTCGGTGCTGTGTGAGATAGAGCGTGATGAGAAGTAAAGAGCTAAGAGGAGAGGTTGGCTGAGACCAGGCAAGAAAAGCTCCTTCCCCCACACAGCGAGACCTCATCCAGCAAGTAATCAGGAGCTGCAGAAGGATTTAAGCAGGGAAGTGAAAGGATCAAGTTTTATTTCTGGGAGATGATTCCGTCAGGTAGACAAAAAAGGATATGAGGAGAGGCTCGAGTAGGGGAGATTAGTGATTAGTTAGCTAGAAGGCGATGCACCCACATATTAAAATACTTTGCAGATATTAAAAATGATTAAAATTGGAAAATTCTTGTGGCTCAATGCTGGATACAAAGCAGTATATATCACATTATAGAAACATGTCTTTGTATATATATTTGCATAAAGACTGGATGAAAAGAAATCAAACTTTGAACAGGATTATATAACTAAGTTGGAGGGCTACAGTTGATTTTTGTTTTCTTCTTTGCAGTTTTCTGCAGTTTCTATAATGAGCGTGTGTTTATGAAAGTTCATAATTAGAAAGAAAGATGTAAACTACATGGAGGCAGCATGAATGGTCCTATCAAACCGATAGCAACAATTTACATTTCAAGAGTGTGTGACACTTAGTGACCCTAAATCTTAAGTCACAAGATAAACATCATTCTCTCTGTGTTCACAGAGAGAAAAATGAAAAACACGGAAGCAAAATGATTCATTTAATATGACACAAAGGGCTAGAGGCAGAAGCAGATAGGAACTAGGTAGATGCATGTACTCTTGACCTGGTTCAATTCTTTTTTGCTGAGAAATTATTTTAACAGAACAGGTCATGCACAATCCAATAATTAAGATAGCCAAAATAATTAGAACCAGCCCAACAGACTGCATGATTATCAGCCCAAATCAATAAAGAAGAAGTCGAAGCCGTGGATAAATAAGGCCTCAGGCTGCACTGCTACAAGGACTGTAATTCCAGAATCCTGAGAGCGATTATGGCAGTATTTTTCTAGAAGTCAGGAGGGGCCAGCCTTAGAAGGGAAGAAAGCAGATGTTGCTTCCTGTACCCATCCTCATCCTTCCCGATGGTGTTAAAAGAGAGGAAAATTCTAGCATAAGTGGGACACAACGGTGGCTCACTTAACTCCCATACCAAAATGGGTGGCACCGTCCTGTTTCTCTAATTACCGATCATCTTCTGGCTTTTCCCCACACCCCCAGGAGTTACATAAACACAATCCTGGATGAAGCCACAGCTACATATATTGGACCCTCCTGGCTTCCTCCTGCCCAGGATGAGCTCCTATCCCCCTCTTGGGCAGGGGAGCTGTAGCCCCAGGATAGCACCAGGCCTGACTGCTTTTCTCCCATGAGTTCCCAGAAAACACAGCAAAGAGAGCCCCACAGGAGACTGGCCCATGTGACATTCATTCATTCATTCATTCATTCATTCATTTATAAACTTCAGAAAAGCTTAGAGAAGCCCAGTGGTATTTTTAAAATATGGCTCCTACAGCCTAAAATAACATTCTTGGCTTTGCTGGGTGGGAGAGGGGAGATCATGGGGAGGGAGGATGGAGGAGGTAGGAGGCTGCCCCAAATTGCCAAGTTTGCAGATTAAAGAAGTGCAAATTAGTCAGTGTCCACGTTTATGCTGAAATGGATGACACTGTATTTTGCAAGCTAATAAAGCGGCATGTACATGTAAATACACAGAAATGAATAACCAATTTACATTTTCTTAAGCAACCCGCAAGTGGTCCCGAGGATCAAAAGAATAACAATTAACCAGAAGTTCAGCATCCATGGGTCCTAATTCAACATTGCCACTGCCAATCCCCCTGTATCTGCTTCATCTAAAGAAGGCAGTAATGGGCTGTCATGGTGGAGAATGGCTGCAAGCCAAGGCTGTGAACAGGATGACCTTGTGGGACGCCCTACAAATGAGGCTTGGCCCTGCCTGTCCGTCACCTGGACACTGTCACGGATCCGCACACCTGCCCTCCTGCTGACACGCTTCTATTTCTGAGCCCTCTTGTAGTCCCTTGGGCTATGTCATTCCTGCCCAGCTCTCATTCTTATTTTCTCCTCTAGGAAGGATGGTCACAAACATTACATCATTCCATAAACAGGAAGAGCCAGACACCTCGATACTGTACTTATCCAAGGGCCGCTTACTGCGACACAGAACACCCCAAAGGCCTCAGGCAGTGACCTGAGGAAGTCACCAAATCTCCACCCTCAGGGCTGCCTCCCGAAACCTCACCTGGTGACCATTTGCCCTAACTTCAGACCTAATTCCAGCTTGCTTCATCTATGACCCCCTGTTCCTAGCCCACTAGAAGCAGCAAAGTGGAATACAAAAAGGGACAGCTCGAGACAGACAACGGAAACAGAAAGAAGTGATATTTAGAAAAGCAGCAAGCACACACACACAAAAAAAATCAGAACCTCACAATCATTTTTGTGTAAAGAACAGTGTGCTGCGTCATTTGGTTCTGAGGCACACAGTTCTACACACCTCTATGTTCCCCAAGGGGACCTGGCTATTACATCATAGTTCATAGCTACAACCTTGAGTCATTCAGCAAAAGTTAAATTTAGTGCTCTCTGTTTCAGAAAGCAGTGCATAATGCATTGAATAATATATCCATCCAGTCAGATAAAAACAAGTTTTTGAGGCACGGAAAGGTAGGTTTTGGCTCTCTGGAAAACTCACCCTTTCCTTCTGATGCTCTAAATAATCATAAAAGGTAATAATCTGGAAAACTCTTTGAAATCATGAAGTTCAACTTTAAAAATGAGAAGCTGAGATCTAGAGAGGTTTAAATGACTTGCCAAGGTCCCACGGGTGGCGGAAAAGCCAGGACCAGGGCCACAGCTCCCAGTTCCCAAGGTTGCTCATCTCCCCCACTGCCCCCTCCACGGGGCCACCTTCCCCTCCGTATACAAGCAGTAATTAACAGCAGTCCCAATGTTATTCTCCTCAATCACGTATGCTTAGTCAGAGAACGTGTCTCCTTTTTCTCTTTGTAAAAACCACTCTGGGTTATGAGGAAGGAATCTGCTGTGTAAATTTAAAGTGCTTTTTCTCATGAATTCCATGAATATCACACTCCTCGTCATATGGCTTCTACAGAGTAATTTCAGTTCCCTAGTTCATAATCTCCCACAGACTTTGTAAGACTCTTCCTAGTGTTACTGTTTGTAAGAGGAAACAAACAAACAAAATTCCAAAAGAATGAAGAGACTTTCTAAGAATCAATAGACCAAAGTTGGGCTTCCCTGGTGGCGCAGTGGTTGAGAGTCCGCCTGCCGATGCAGGGGACATGGGTTCGTGCCCCAGTCCGGGAGGATCCCATGTGCCGTGGAGGGGCCGGGCCCGTGGGCCGTGGCCGCTGAGCCTGCGCGTCCGGAGCCCGTGCTCCGCAACGGGAGAGGCCACAGCGGTGAGAGGCCCGCGTACCGCAAAAAGAGACCAAAGTTAAGACGGTTATGTGATGACTCTCATTCTCCATGGGGTTGCCTCTTCCCCTATCTTCCCCATCACCATTCAGTGCAGTGCTGTCAACCTGTTTTGAGCAGGTTCTTTTTTCCTTCCTCTTAGATAAACTTCTAAGTCTTCCAAATGACCAAAATGCTTATGATGGGGCAAAGGTGAGGTAGTATGCTTGCTACCTTCAGCCATATCCTCTCTTGTCTTCTGGAACTCACACTCTCCCTCAATAAGAATCAGCCTGACTGTGATGGGGATGATACAGATGATTGTCTCGTCTACCTCATCTCTGCTCTGTGTGGAAGGATTTAAGTAAAAACTGGTCCAACCCAGCATCAGAAGTAGAGCAGCAGATCTGCCATTATAATCATTGCCATGGATGCCTAAAGAGGTTTACCTGGGCGTATCCTTTCATCTACACAAAGGAAGAAATTGGGGGTCAAGGAAAGTCATATCATGTTCAAATTTTTTGAATAGGGCTTTCAGTGAAATTAACTATTATGCCAATTACAATGTGCGGCAAGCCACCTAAAATATCATCTGAGGGGAAAAAAGAAACAAGCGAATAATCAAGATTCATAGTATGAATTAAAGTGGTCAAATATAACTTCCAGGTATTTAACACAGCAGATTATTAAATTCAGAAAGCGTATCTCTAAAACTTCTGAACAGCACAAATCGTAATAGATAATTGTGGATTTCTATTTAACTTCACGTGGCTTATGAGTATTAAATACTCTCATGAAGCAAAAAAGGAACAAACCTAGGATTTTTTTACCTGTAGTAACAAAAAGAAAGTATATGATTTTCTTTCTTCCATCAAAAGCTCTCAAACTTCATCAAAAAAATTTTAAATGAGCAGGTAAGGCAAAATTTAAATTATACGATGCAATTTTCTAAAGGGTGCTCCTTTTTTGCTCTCTATTATGAACTCTAACTTCAGTTCCTAAAACCAGATATAACTTATTATTACCAATTCCCTGTGAAATCATCTAACAAGGAAAATATTATACAGTTCAGTCCTTCCAACCACATGGCAAACACTGCTCCTACAGAAGAGAATTCCTGGAACAATACAGAAAGTCCTGTTTTCTCCTTTGAAACCCTCAGGAAATGAAAAAGAAAATTAGCAGTAAGAAAGCATGTCACATTCAAAAGAGCAAAGGAAAGGCATGTGGGTGAACAACTGAAAAGAGACAAAGGCTCTTAGATTTGGATTGTCCTAACACTTACCTGCTTCTAGGGAGAACCGACCTTTTTCTATCCTTACACTTTGTGGAGTTAATTAAGCTGCTGTTTGCTGGGCATCCTATAGTTACAGCCAGTTAATGCTCCAAGAGACCCAGCAGGTTACACTGATCCAACCTCTGTATGTACAAATGAGAAAATGCAGATCTGCAGAGGTGAGGTGACTTGCTCAAGGTCACACAGCTAGTTAATAGCAGAGGGAAGAAGATGCCCCAAATCTCTGCCTGCTGTCACCTCAATAACCTTCAAAATAAACTTGCTGAGAGGGAGATCATTTCAGCACACCAGAAAAGCCACCAGTCTCTTGGAGAGCTATCTCAGCTTGAAGAGTCTGAAAAGCCCACTTGAACCCCAGCTGCTCCTCCAGGCTTTCTTTCAGCATACAGGAGCCTCCCTCTTAAGACGTCTGACACAGCATCAGAATAGCTCAGTAAAGAGCCTGATGAAGGGCAGCCACCAAGAGTTTTTCAGATTCATTCTAGCTATTGTGCTTGCTGGTGAAAGGAAGTATACAACTGGACTTGCAACAGTTTTACTGAAAAACAGAATATTTAATAAGTCAAAACTGTACAAGAAAATACTTGGAATAAACCCAGGAAAACAATACCCATCTATTGAGTTCCTAGTATCTGAAAACCACCCAGCTAGGTCCTGTGAGAGAACAAAGGAACAGTTCCTTGAAGGTAGGGACTTCCAATGGGGTATAAGCAGAAAGACAAGAAAATTGCAATAATAATGTAATCCGTTTGTTAAGGATTAAGAACATTTTATGAGGCAAATCCTCCATAAAAAGCACCCTGTTAGTTTTACGCTGATTTCTGGAATACGTTCAATATAAAAACCACCATAAACGCTTCTTTTTTTACATATACTACTACTACTGCTTTTTTTTTTAATGCCAATTACTTCATCTCCTTTGAGTTAATTATTAGTGTCCTAGTCTCTGAAAGATTAGAATAAGTCTCTCTTCTCCTTGTCCTTGAATTGAACGAGAAACTCTGGAGTGGGTGAAAACGAATGGACCAGATATGACGGTGATTTGAATCAATCCAGTGGAATTTTTTCAACAGCTATTCTATGGGAAGATCGCCATGTGCCAGATACTGAGCTGGGTGGCATCCATCCCCAACCTTAAGGTAGGGGGTAAAGTGGACAAGGAACTAAACCACAATACAATGTAGAAAGCACTATAATAGTACAAAGCACACTGGGGTCCCAACTAATAAAGCAATTAATTCTGCAGGTAATGAGAGGCTAAGGGGAGAGTCAAGGAAGTCTAGAGAGGAAGTAACAATGGCACTAGGAAGCTTTCAAGGAAGAGCGACCAGATGGACAAGAGAAGGTGGCATTTCAGGCAGAGGAAACAAGTTCCACAATGACACAGAGTGAAGGGAACATGTATTGAGGGAAAAGCAAATGGTCTGGTGGAGCCTGACCCTAGATTTCATGGAGAAGTGTCTTGCTACACAACCAGAAAGGGAATTGGAGCCACACGGCAAAGGCTTTTTTATGACCTTCGAAGAAGTTTAGACTTGTAGATGTGGACAGTGCAAAACCATGAGAGGTTTTGGTTTTGGTTTTGGTTTTGTTTTGATCACATTTTTTAAAGTGTGTAATTCCTTGTCCTTTAGTACGTTGTACAACCATCCCCACTATCTATCTCCAGAACATAGGTATCAACCCAAAAGAAAACCCTATACCCATGAAGCGGTCACTCCACATTCCTCCTTCCTTGTTTTCTGTCTCTATGGATTGGCTTATCCTGGATATTTCATATAAATGGAATCTTACAATACTTTGCCTTTTGTGTCTGGCTTGTTTCACCGAGCACAGTGTTTTCACGGTTCATCCGTGTTGTGGCATGTACCAGTACATCATTCCTTTTCATAGCTGAGTAATGTTCCATTATATAGACATAGCACATTTTGTTTATCCATTCATCAACTCATGGACATTTGGGTTGTACCCACCTTTTGGCTATTATGAACAGTGCTGCTATGAACATTCATGTATAAGTTTTTGTTTGAGTCCCTATTTTCCATTCCAGGGTATATTCCATTCTAGGGTATATTCCTAGGAGTGGAACTGCTGGATCATTGAGTCAGTCTATTTTTAACTTATTGGGGAATCCATCAGACCGTGATTTTTAATCAAAGGAAAGACATGATACGATTTTATTTTAGAAAGATAAACCTGATAGATATTTAAAGAAACAAGATCCCAGAGAGCTGGTTCCCCAAAGATCCACCAAATAGTTGTTCATTTGCTCCTTCCTGCTTTCCTCTCTTTCCTTCCTCCTCACTTGCTTTTTTTCTTTTTGAACCTACAAATTGGCATGCAATCTGGTGGTCCAAATATATGTCCTCCCACATACCTTGTGGCTCTACACCATCTTTTGAGGCTTCTATGCTAACACCCTGCTAGCTCAGCCCATCTGCAATAGTTCAGATTGTTTTCTTGCTTTGTAATTCCTGCTCTAAAGAGGTATCCAGCTTTAATAAATAGGCCTCTCAGTTTCAAATGAGAGGTCCAAGAAGAGCATAGCAATTCCATCAGGAAAGGTGAAGTGCCCTGGAGTGGTCTGACTCGAACATTCCTGCCGAGATGCCTGAGCTCCATCAGAACACACTCTCCCTCCATCCCACTCCTCCAAACACAGAATCATATGTTGCTAAATAACCACTTCCTCAGGTGGCCTTCCAGGTGTGTAACAACACTGACCTCATCAGTACAGTGTGTATCAAATGAATAACAACTGCACTATCAGATCTTGGAGTACATCAAAATCCCCTAAAATGCACTGTTTTGAACATTTTACATCCTTTTTTTTTCCCCGTACGCGGGCCTCTCACTGTCGTGGCGTCTCCTGTTGTGGAGCACAGGCTCCGGACGCGCAGGCTCAGCGGCCATGGCTCACGGGCCCAGCCGCTCCGCGGCATGTGGGATCTTCCCGGACCGGGACACGAACCCGTGTCCCCTGCATCGGCAGGCGGACTCTCAACCACTGCGCCACCGGGGAAGCCCTACGCTCATTTTAAGAATGGTTTAGGAAAAAGGGGCATGGCCTCTCTCTCCTGCTTTAGTAGCCTTTGAACTATTGCTATGTGATGAAGTGACTGACACTCCTGCTGACGACCAGCAAGAGACAAGCCTGAAGCCCCTGTTGCGACAACTAAAGCCCAACAGAATTCAATCTTTAATTAACCAGCCCAGGTACAGGCTTCCTCCAGAGTTCTTGTTATGGGAGATGATACACTTTCCTTGTAGGTTAAGCCATTTTTATTTGGGTTTTCTACTATTCGGCACTAAAAGATCCTTAACTGATAAACCCACATATGTGAGTGGATGAATGTTTATCAAGCACTTTATTAATTGCATTTAAAAAAATGAGACTGACAACCCAAATTATAATGCTTCATACCTGACCTTTTCAGGAATAAAAACAACTCCGGAAAGCTAGATATATGGGAGAATACTTAGCCAGGGGGGAGAAAAATTAGGTCTGCCATTTTAACCTGCAAATAGAACTGGAAGAGTGCTAAAACAAGAACTGTGTGATAATTTAGGAAATAAAAACATGCTCTCGAAAATACCTATGCCACAAATTTCCGAAATGAAAATCTGGGGCATATTAGTAAGAAGCATCAATTTCTCCCATGGCATATAATCAAATATGACTGCAGAATCCTCTTGTATGTGTGGTTTACTGAATAGTCAGCTACTCTGTTTAACGGCTTTCAGGGGCTCTCAGACAGATTTATTTCAAGAACTCTGTCACACTTGGAGGGCAAACAAAACTGTGACCTTTTATGATTTCTCCTGTCATTTTTTTTTAACTTTCTCAAATCAGGTATGTTGGGACCTGTTCATAAGGCCAACAGGTAATGAGTTATTAATACAGCTCCCAATTTCCAAATCAGTGGTGGTGCCTGGGGACGACTTTGGGAGACTGAAGTACGCATGCTCACAGTGTCCACCAGCTCCCTGTACCAGCCTCACCCCTGAAAAACACACAACCTGGATAAAGCCGCCACTCCCACAGCCAATCAGATGCCTGTCTCTAAGCCTCCTCTATACAAGATCAAAGGGCCTCCCCTGTCCAAAAGCTAGACTCCGTTTTATAAATTAAAACTGATCGAGATTATGCTGATAACAACATGCCCTCCGTCACAGGCATTCTGAAAACACGCGCTCAGAGAGAAAAGGAGGGAGTCAGAGCTGGTGTGCTAGGAATTGCATGTAATTGACAGAAGTCTGTAGGGCACATGAAAATCCTCTATCACGGCATCACAGGAAAAAAAATTAGGTGAGGATCACGGCTCAAAGTTCCTTTCAACTCTGTGAATCTTTGATTCTACATGTGCTTACCCATTTTCCTCCAACCAATCTGAGTTTCTTTCAGAAAGAAAAGGTAACACTGAGGAAAAAAGGAAAGAAATACATGACTTTGAGGCTTCTTCAGCAGACATCTTCTGGCTGGATTTTATCTTTTACTGCTGAATAGTAAACAGTTTCCTTGTGCCCTTTTTGTTTTGTTTGTTTCAAACACCCGAACAGAAAGACAGTATTTTTCAGAAACGTTCCTGTCAGCAGTCACTGTCGCTTCTCCTGCCACTCTAGTTCAGCCTAGTTCTATATTTGTCTAGTATTTGTTCGTTTTAGCTTCTTTCAACCAACACTTCCATTGTCTGAACACCAAACAAACTCTCCCTAAAATATGTTAGATGCTAAGGATTAAATCACCTGGAATACGTGATTAAGTATCAGGGGCATAAAACAAACATACTGAGCTTCAATTGGCCCACACTCAATTATTATCATTGACCATTGTAGTTTTAGTTTCTTCTCCCCTTACAGTTTATCTTCCACTAGGTCAAACTGTCTCTCTGATGATGAGTTCCATAATTTTTCAAACCCATGACAAGTGATCGATTCTGTTGCTTTTCAGGATAACCTCCTTGAGTAGCATTTAACAGGATGCCCATGCTGAAAAATTCCATGACAACTGTAAACATGACTGTAAGCAGTTTTCAAAATTGTGAGAACATAAGAAATGGCATTCGAACTCAAATTAACCAACAGCCCCATCCGCCTGCTCAGACCCTCTTCCTCACTACTCTGGGGGTCCTTAGAGAAAGCACAACCTCACGGGGCAAGGAGGATACCGCACCCGTGTTTTTCACTGAGCAGCCTCTTCTCTGCAAAAGCAATTCGTTTCAACACTCATTAGTAACATTTGTTGACTGATTTCTGAGTGAAGCAAATGTTTACATCCCCCGCACCAAACAAAAATTCCTTAAAATGTAGACAAGAGAGATCCAAGTCACATACAGCCTCCCACCCCTACCCTCACGCCCCACTCTCCCAATCTTGCCTGCAATAGACGCTAAGGATACAAGTCAGTGCTTACTGGCATGGCAGATGGAGGCATCAGTGTTGATTTACAGTTGAGGTACCTGTCGTAAAGGGACAATGAAGCCTTCTGGAATTATCTATACATCCAGAATTTCCCACATACTTCTCGAATCGCTTCCCCGTCTACCTATGTGGTATCAAATAACCCAGAGAAACCAAAAGGGAACATATTACAACCTTCTGGTCCTTGAAGGAGAAATGAGTTGATTGATTTTTTCCCATGAACAAAATACTTAAAAGTCTGAACACTGGGGGACATCCAGCAAATTACAGAAAATAATTCAGTGTGTCCTCAGTCAGTCAAGATAACGGAAACTGAAATATGGTTTGTATTGTTCCCCTTTTTTCACTTGCTAATGCATTCCCTGATGGGTGTCCCCATGACATTATTATTTGGTCTGCAATCAGCTTATCTGGCTGAGTTACAAGAAAGATGGAGTGCAGCCTGTAGTTTCCCCGTACTCTGCAGCAAACAAAGGCTGTCAGCTTCAAGAGGGCCGATGTGGGCTCTCTCAGGCTCCAAGAAGTTCAGCTACATCCTTTTAGTTAAAACTTGCAATAGAACAGATTAATCACTGCAATCACTTTTAACCACAGGGAAACACTGTAAAAGAGTGAAAAAATAAACCATCATAAATTTTACCAGGTTTTGAAGATAAAGTCCATTTTCTACTGAAAAACGCCTTTATTTTGATAAAAATCTTTACAACCAGTTGTGCAAAGCTTTAGACAATAGCAATGGTGTAGTGGGTTTTTCTTATGGGTTTATTTATTTATTTATTTATTTATTTTGCGGTACGCGGGCCTCTCACTGTTGTGGCCTCTCCCGTTGCGGAGCACAGGCTCCGGACGCGCAGGCTCAGCGGCCATGGCTCACGGGCCCAGCCGCTCCGCGGCACGTGGGATCTTCCCGGACCAGGGCACGAACCCGTGTCCCCTGCATCGCCAGGCAGACTCTCAACTACTGCGCCACCAGGGAAGCCCTATTTTTATTCTTTTAACCAGCAAATAATACAGGAAAATGGGCCTCAGATGGTCACACAATTGAGTGTCAAAGAAGGACAGTGGAATCTCTCTGAAAGACAAGGTGGACAGACACAAGAAAGATGGACTCAGGAATAAGGACACAGTCAACCCGAGGTCACAGTTTGCTTGGCAGAGGTCAAAGGTCAGTAACCTGGGGTATACCACACTGCAGGCGGGTTCAAAGAGGAAAGGAGCGTTCACCCTTGGTAACTGTTGGGAAAACCCTAGGACCTGCCTAAATTCCTTCAAAGTGGCCACTCCCCATGGCCTCCCATTTAGCATTGACACTGGGAGACTCGGTTACTCCCTCAGTGGAACGTAACTTCCAGATGCTTCCCAAACAAAAGCATATCTTCTGTGGTAATCAAGAACGCTTGCAATTATGAGCAGTCTGCCTGATGGGGTTTAACGGCTCATTTTGAGCTTTGAAAAAGAAAATTCAGGAGCTAAGGAAAAAATCACAGCCACTCGGGTATAACTGGTTGTGAACTTTCTATGGCATAGCCAAAAACTCTTCCGTTTTTCCCCTCAAGGCCATTGCTAAATGTTATCCATGAGACATGGTGGATACAAATGGCACTGACTCTGGCAATTTTGATCACAAACCACTTAAAGCACCAACCACTTTTGTGTTAATGAATCACTTTTAAAAGGTGACTTCCCTGTGCAGATGGAAAGAATGGAAGCAAGTATCTTTTTTTTTTGATAGCAGAGAGGCGAGTAAGAAACTAATTTCTATGCAAGATAACCTTCAGGAGTGTTAGCAACAGGATGTGTTGAAACATAGGCTATCACACTTGGGTAATGTTGTGCCTAATGTCAGAAATGATACAGAAATAAAATGCATCTTCTTCTCTCCCCTGTGCAAGATGAATACATGTGATACAACGGTGGCCTGGGAGACCCACCACAGAGGTCAGCCATGATAGTAAACAAACAATCCTCCTTCTTCTGCCAAGATGAGAAGCTCAGCTTTGCTGATGTGCAGTGAGAACAGCAGTCTTCCAAGAGGAGTGTATACATGCCAGGGGGTACACAAGCAGTCCTTTGGAAAGTGTGGGTGAAAATAGTTGAACTTCTTTTTCTGTTTATTACCCCATCCCTTCAAGGTTTGCTTTTGTCTGTGTTTCATGATGTATATGTCAGGACAGTCCATGCACCTAATTTTAAAATGAATAAATATAAATTACATAGAGTGAGGCTGAAGACAAGTTTGGAGACCACTGCCTTGAGAAGTAAAGAAAGAAAAAGGAAGTCTTAATGATACCCCCAGCACCCCCAAAACTGAGGAATCCCTTTGCCAGCAGCATCTTCTGGTCCAAGAGAAGGTCTGAGACCAGTATGTGAACAAATGGGTCAGAGAAGAGAAACAGTGCTTGCCTCTCAGATTTCCCAGATACATCTGCTCTTGGGAGATAATTATTCTAACACAAATGATACTTTGGTCTACAAATGAGCTGAAGAAAATCATCAATCTATTTCTGTGTCAGGTAGAACGTAGTGTGTCCTGTACAGACTATTAATTTCATGGAAAATAAGCCAACAGGGGAAACAGATATATCATTAGCAGAGTGAAGAAGAGACCCAATGAATTCCTACCAATCCTCCTACTTTCTTTTACTTGCAGAGAGCGAAATGACAAAGTATTTATGTCCTACTGTCTTTGATATCTCTGTTTATCTCATTAAAGGAAAAATGCTTCTGAAACCACAAGGACATGCTGTATTTCAAGTTTCAAGAATTCAATCCCAAATGATTTATACAGGTTAACAGTATGCCTACAGAATTAGAATCTTCACATTGCTGAAATTCTATCACTTTTAATTTCATAAAAACAAAACACTACAACATTCATTTTCCTTTTGTTTATTGCAGGCAATATATAATATTAGGATTTGGTTTACATAAACAAAGTACATCTATTTGAAAAATAGTGTTAATTGTTTTTAATGAAATTTTTTAATTAAAATTTTTTTTTCAATTAAAGTTAAGGCTAGTAAGAACAGTTGGCACTTTTGATATCATTTCAATGTCTAACTCCTATTCAAAATTAATTTCTCCAAAGTTCCACATAATGTATTCACAAGACTCTTCAATGTTTATTTATTAAACTCAGTGTTTTCAGTAACTGAAAGAAGCATTATAGAATGTTTCCAACTGAGTCTCCTTCCATCTGTCCTCCTATTTTACTGTTCAACCAGTAGTTTAAACCTAAGAATTGCACTTGGAACAGAATGGCCGGGCGTCCCCCAAAGGGTACAGCTCTCCATCACTCTGCACTGTATTTTCTGTCACATACTTACCAGCTCTAGCAGCTTGCACAGCGTTCTTCCCACAGCCTACTAAGAGTAATGACTGTATAATCCACTAGAAAATAACTCCACCACTTGATATAAACTCTATTAGGGCAGGCGTTTTTATCCATTTTGTTCAATCCTGTATCTTCTATACCTAAAACAATACCTGGCTTTCAATATATATTTATTGAGGGAATAAACTGGATGAATGAAGGAATAAAGAACCTATTCTTTTTTTTTTTTTTTGCGTTACACGGGCCTCTCACTGTTGTGGCCTCTCCCGTTGCGGAGCACAGGCTCCGGACGCACAGGCTCAGCGGCCATGGCTCACGGGCCCAGCCGCTCCGCGGCACGTGGGATCTTCCCGGGCCGGGGCACGAACCCGTGTCCCCTGCATCGGCAGGCGGACTCTCAACCACTGCGCCACCAGGGAAGCCCAAGAACCTACTCTTTAAACCCATTCTCTCAAGTTCCTGCCACAAGGCTCCTTCAACTATTCTAGCCGCCCTGTTGCTGGGTGGATGATGACTTCATTTGCATACTTATCAGAGACTGTCTTTACTGTGACAAGCAAAGCTTCCTTAGCAACAACAGTTAACTGTAAGAAGGGTCTATGTATGGAAGAATAAGTTAGTCAATTGACCAGCTCAAACACAAAAGAATCCTCACATGTGTAGCCGAAATCTCCCTAATATGACCTTGCACATAACAGCCTTTCGATGGGCATTTGTTTTATTGGATAGTAAACTATGATAATATAGTGTGAACTTAATATCTCTACAGCATTTGTAAGTTCCCATGTTATCCCAGTGGGCAAGATAGTGAAATGTGGATTAGTTAATACAGTAAGAGGAAAGACAACGGTATGCAAACCGTGCTGGTGGCTGGTCTTTCGTCAGCCTGGGAGAGTAGCATCGAGTTCTAGTCTTGGTCCTTAATGGATTTATCTATAACTTTACCTCCATTCTTACTGAAGGTCCTGGTTGGAGGTCCAATCTAGGGGAGACCTTCTAGGGTCACTCTGGGCTAGAAGTAAACAGAATCATAATGAAAGGGTGACAATCAGAGTTTGATGATTTTCCCAAATACTTGTCCCAGTGAGACCGCTGCTCTTCTGGCTCACGTGATTTCTCTTAAGTAGATGAACACTACAGAGCCTATATGCTGCACTTCTAAGCCAATCTCTTATTCTCCACATTGTCTGTTTCTTTTTCCTCTACATCTCTCAGAAATAGTTTCCCAGCCTCCAGGAAATGCAAACAATTCCAATTGTGAGAGGTCTTCCGTATTATCAACTCTACATTTTCCCCTCTGTAACTTTCACCCACCTCCTGGCTTTGTTTTTGCGGTACGTGGGCCTCTCACTGTTGTGGCGTCTCCCGTTGCGGAGCACAGGCTCCAGACGCGCAGGCTCAGCGGCCATGGCCCACGGGCCCAGCCGCTCCGCGGCATGTGGGATCTTCCCGGACCGGGACACGAACCCATGTCCCCTGCATAGGCAGGCGGACTCTCAATCACTGAGCCACCAGGGAAGCCCCCACCTCCTGGCTTTGTGCTCTAAGTCCACACGAAGAAAGGCTGACCTCTTTTTCCCTCAAAAGCTCATTAAGTATGTCAGGCACTTCTTGTGGCCCTTTCCACCCCTCCCCACTCTCCCATCTGAGTCTACTTTTCTTCATTTCCTATCGTTAACATTTCTAAATCTTAGGACTCATAAGGTAGTTCAGAGAAGAAAGTAAGAATGAAATGTGGGACCCTAGTTGTCCAAATTTTTTAATTAGATGTCATGTTGATTTCTAGTTATACAGGGCTCATTTAAGAAATTCATACCACAGCCACAGATGTCAAAATACACCACAAATGCCAAATTCATATCACAGATGCCAAAACAAAGGTAATAATGTTTACCTAACATGGGTGTCAAAATCATCTGTTGAAATTATTCTTAGAATCACAGAATTTTAAAGCTGTTCATTTCACCCATTCATCTCACAGATGATGAAACTGAGATCTAGAAGAGTTATGTAGGTAGCCCAAGGTAGATGAGTAGCAATACTGAAAGTACTTGAGGCCCTTCTGGCCATCTCCCAAACAACAAATTATGATCAAGGACGTAACGTACTGAACGTCTGTCATTTCATCCAAACTCCTCATGTCAATAATGTCAGGGCGTTAACTTCCCAGGAAGCTAAATTTACATTGCTATTAGTACAACAATGACAGATTTTAGAACTAGAAAATCCCCTAAAGAACAGTGAGCCTTCCTACTATGAACTAGAAAACTGAAGGCCAAGGAGGCCTGGACACTTGTTGGAGGAAGCCCTGCGATTTAGCAGTAGAGCCAGCAATGGAGCCCAGGTCTTCTGATGACAACCTAGAACCCTTTAGTATCCTACAAAAAGGATTAGCTAAACACCATCAGTATTACAAATCTGAGATCGTTTTTCTTTTTTTTTTTTTGCGGTACGGGGGCCTCACTGCTGTGGCCTCTCCCGTTGTGGAGCACAGGCTCCGGATGCGCAGGCTTAGTGGCCATGGCTCACGGGCCCAGCCTCTCCGCGGCACGTGGGATCCTCCCAGACCGGGGCACGAACCCGTGTCCCCTGCATCGGCAGGCGGACTCTCAACCACTGCGCCACCAGGGAAGCCCTGAGATTGTTTTAATACAAACTTGCATTTATGACTAGAAAACTATAATTCTTTTAATTAGCACACAAGTTCTGTCTTAGGAAAGTGCTAGGCTGGACAACTGTTTGTCAGAAAGATGTAGAAGAAGGGAGTCAACAGTGCAGGGGAGGTTGGATTGAATGACCACTAAAGTCCCTTCAGCCTCTAGGATTATTCGATTCTGAACTTCCCTGGAGCTCGGCACCTCAGCTAGCCAGCCCAGGTAGGGAGGTGGGGAATGTGCAAGTGTCCTGTGGGACACCCTCTCCTGCCTGCCATTGGATTGAATGAACTCTACCCTGCTGTTTCAGGCATTATTCTATATCCAGATTACATGCAATCAATTACTCTCAGCAGAGGAAGAGCGTAAGGAAATGCAGCTCTGTCATTTCCAAAGACAGACTACACTGCTTAGCTTTCAAAATTGCCTTGCCTAAACGAGCATTCCATAACCGAACCTCCAAATTCAGCTTTTACAGTTTGTTCATGTACTCTCAAAATTAATTATGCAGCATCTTCACGAGGAGAAATCAGATTTGGATGTGAGTTAGGAGAGGAAAGAATACAGCGCCCTTCCCAAAGGAAGGTTAGTGTATCTGCTTCCCCCCAAGAGCGCTGGAGTCCTTCCACACACAGACAGATTTCAGATGGCAGTCCCCAGCTGAGCTAGCCATGGGAAGGAAGAAGTTGACATGTTTGAGAAATGAGGAATACGCCAACGAACAACACTCTGAGGCCAACATGTTATTAACCCCCTCCTTTCCATGTAATTCCATTCCAAACTGGAATTCAACACAAATCTGCTTCTTTGCTTTCCTGAATGGCTACTAAATCTTTAAATGTACTGATTTTAGACGTCTTCTTTTTTCGCAATAATGAGTCCCAGGAAAGAAGGTGGGTTTTATTTTTTCCGTCTCAGAGAAAAAGAATTTGTAATAAGGGTCAAGCTCGGAAAGTTAGAAGGAAGCCTCAGCAGTAGGACTGTCACATTGAATATTCTTACATGAATGACATTTACCAAAAAAATTCAAACGATCCGATTACGCACATGGGAGCCAGGTGTCACCTAGACCTCAGAAGAGCAAATTGATGCTCTACAACTCAGTGTCAAATAACAAAACAACAACAAAAACAGCCTTACGAGGTATCACAAATTTAAGAGAGAGTGATTCTGTAGAGACTCCATGTGCAAATACGGAAAGCTCTACTTTAAAAGGCTTGGACCGGTTTTCCACTCTCCTCGCCCTGGTGTGACTAGCCTAAGGATGATGTGCCCAGTCATCAGGAAGGCTGGAAAAAAGTAGATGTCCTATCAGCATTCAGCTGCCTCCACCAATGCATTAATGTTATCTGAGGTCTAACCCAAAGGAACCCTGCACTTCGGGGGTTTAGAGGAAGGTTCCTCCCGCCTCCTGAGCTCCCCATTAGCCTGCCAGGCTGGCATACCACATCAGTCCCGTCTGCTACCAACATCAGCACAATACAAGAAAAAGCCCTTTTCCTCCTCTTCTGAGGTTTGCACCACTTTTCCTTCAAAGGTATTTCTAAAAGGAAAGTACAACTTAAGGGAAGGAGCCCAACTGGGAAAGGTCGGGTCTTTTTGATGTTTACCTTCCCGGGGAGCAGCGTCCAGAAAACAGACCCGTGCGTTCCAAGTCAGGCACGTGTACAAAGACAGCGAAGGACGAGAGGCGAGGAGAAGGGGGGGAAAGGAGGCCAAGGAAGCAAAGGAGATAGAGGCGGGGGGCTGAAGCCCAGACTTGAGGGAAGACGGGAAAAGGAAAAGGAGGATGGAGAGGAAAGAAGAGAGCCGGGGAAAGAAAGAGGAGCGGGAGAGAACAAGGGAGGGACGGGGAAAGAAAGAGAGAGGGGAGGGGTAAAAAAAGGAGGCGGCGGGGGAGACGAAAGAATGTGCCGGGGACGCGGCGGGGAGGCGGCCGCGGGGACAGGCGCGCCCCTGGGGAGCCGCGGGCTGCGCTCCACACGCGGGCGCCCGGGGCGCAGGGCGCGCCCGCCGCTCACCTTTCAGGATGAGGGTGTCGATGTCCCGGTCGATGCCCAGGAAGTAGCACTTCCTCCAGAGGCCCGAATAGGTGGCGAAGAGCGGCCGGCCGCACTCGGCGTCCAGCCCACCGAGCCCCAGCAGCGAGCGCCAGGACTCGGGGTCGGCGCGCCCGGGGCCGCCCGGGAGCAGCCGGCGCCCGAGGGGGGGCGAGTCCCGCCGCGGCAGTGAGCCTCGAGCGCTCCCTCGCCCCCCGCCTCTCCCGCAGCCCCTTCGCCTCCCTCCCGGCGCCGCCACCCCCGCGCACCCCTGTGCCCGCTCTGCACCTCGCGACCAACCCGTCCTCCCTGCTCTCCCGCGATCCCCTTCCCTTGTGGATCCCTCCTCGCCGCCCTCACTTCTCCCTCGTCCCTTCCTCTCTCCTCTTCACCCTGTCCCTACTTTCCCCCTACTTTTCTTCAACTCTTCCTCCCTCTCTTTTCGTCCCTCTGTTGGCCTCCTCCTTGTCGCTTTCTGTCGCTGCCCTGGACGCGATGTTTCTCTCCAGCTACCCCCGAGCACACTGCCTGCCGTCCTCTCCCCTCCAACGACCTGAAAAGACATCCACCAACATCAGACCTAGTCTTGTCACTTGTCCAAGTTGATGTTGATCAGTGTCGCGTTTTCTACCCAGAAACAAATCCCATCCGGGTCGGGCTGCGTGGTGGTATTTAACTCTTAGGAATCTCGATCTGGAGACGAAGACCCTTTCTCCGTCCTCCTGAAGGATGCAGCCTCGGAGACCCCTCGGCAGCTCTGTCTCCCTGTCATCCTCCCTTTCTCTCTCACTTGCCCACGGCAGCCTCTCAGCGCTCTCTCCGCTCCAGCCCCTCTTCTGAAAGAAAGGCACCGAGCGTCGCTGGAGCCATAGGTCTCTAGGGCCAGAGATTTTCTCCCACTCCAGCCTGCTCGGAGATGGACTTCTTTTTCGTTGACCACCTCCATCTCCCGCCGGAGTGACGGCCTCCTGGCATTTCTAGAAGCGCACAGGATCAATAAGCCCTTGCAATGGCACCTGCTCTGTGAGGTGATTACTGCCTTTGAATAAAGAAAGCCCTTAGTAATAAATCAGAGGAATGATTTGTTTTTTATCTCCTGTGCAAGTTTCTTGCATGGACTGTGAGGGTCAGCAGCCGAAGCAAAGTCAACATCTCAGCTTGCTTCTGTTTTCCAGGGCACTGGGCAGTCGCAGATGTTAATTCGGAGAATGGCAGGCAGATTCGCATTTTCTAAAATGAGGAAACGTTAGGACTCAGGGTCCTGAGTTAATTGTGTTGTGCAGCCTCACGACAAAGGAGCAATACCCTCGTGCTACTTAGTGCCCTTGGGGCTACATCACAGACAGAAAACCATGCTGCGTGAGCCCAGGGATGCCAATTCTTGTGTTCTTATGCTGTGAAATATTAATGATCAAAAGATGATGAGGCATTCATTAGATGCTGAATGTCATTACTCCACGATTTAATGGGACTTACTAATTAGTGCCCCACATCAATTGGTATGAATGTGATTTATATATTTCCTCTGAAATGACATCTGTAAGGGTGATATAAGAAACTTGCTGGGATTTATTTTCGTTGCTGTTTGTACTCAGCATCTTCAGAGGGTTTATTTCCCGTGAAGACTGTGTACCTCTCCTGAGCACCTCCGTTCACAGATAGATCACGTAAGCAAATCCTTCAGTCATACTGGATGCCCCGTGCCCATTTCTGCTGACCTGACAATGTGAATTATTACTTGAATTTTATCACAGCTTCAGCAAGATCTATGGTGAGCTTCAGTCTAATTAAGGAAGACAAAGAATTATAATTTTAGTGTTCCTCTCACCTATAAGCTTTTCCTTAACAGGAACCGCTAAGCTCATCAAAGGAGTCTTATCTGGATTTACACAAAAATGATGAGACTTAGAAGCTCTCTTTTATTTATACTCTCTCTATACTATGTGTAAATTCCTAAATCTTTATGGATACAGAGAGAATATCTTTAACTGTGAGCCCACGGCCGATATCTGAAATTCGCTCAAGTTGTCATGTGTCCTTTTATTTTTTAAAACACCTCTTGAGATAAAGATATTAGATAAAGATATTACAAACCCTACAAGTTCCAAGGGTGGTCAAACCTTTAGCAACTCTTCACCCCCTTTTCAAACCCTGAGGTACTCTAAGAAAAAAATATTCTGCCACATTTCAGAGTCATCTGATTATCTTCACACAATAACCGTGCCCCGACTGGGGCTGACAGAAGGAAACCTCTTTTTCAGGCACTTATATTTAACTTAAAAGAAAATAATGTTCTGCTTCATTTTCCTAGCCAGAACCCTTGATCACACCCTTCTCAGAAAATAGCACGATCCTTGAAGTTCATTTATGTCTATGTTGAAGACCAGTCTCAGCATATAATCCAAAGGTTACTACGTGATGGATTACCCTTGACAATATTCCATAAAAAATGTCACACGTTACAAATATGGGCCAGCAGCATGTAATGAGAGCACTGCCTCTGCTGGTGTAGCATTAACAGCATCAGCGGGATGTGACATATGATGTATATACAGGTTTTGCTACAGCAACTGCCTATCGTTCCATCCACGTTCTTAAATCTTCTCTTTTGGATATTTCCAACAATGAACTATCACCCACGAGCCCCACTCTGTTAAGGGAGTGGGAAATACAAAGATGAATCAATGGTTCCCATCTTCTGGATGCTCCCAGTCTAGTGGTGAGAGACAGACACAGATTTTTCTGTGTACTGTAGCACAAAGCAGAACAAAGTGTGTGGCAACGTGGACAATGAAAAGACCAACCACCTGGGGACGTCAGGAGGGCTACTTAGAGGCAGTAGCTTTTGAGTTAACTCTCAAAGGATGAGTTAAACTTTACCAAGAGGACTAGATCAGAGACACTGGCATGCCACTCAATATAAGTCTGACTTACGTATCTACCCGACAGATTTGGAGGCTTCCATATTTGAGCCCACTGTAAGAGAAGAATGCTCTTCTGTGTTTTTAAGTCATAAAGTTGACATCTTCTAATCCCTGACCACAAGGAAGGCGAGGAGAAGCAGGAATCTAAGCCAGAGCACAGTCGATGTATGACGGCATTTAGCCTGGCAGGTAGTCAAGATGATGGGAGATCACATACCCAACCAGAACACGGAGGCATGTCTCAGCAGTGCTGAGGGCGGTGCCGTGCCCTCAACGTTTTCAAACTTAGCTTGTTCTTCACTTGTCTTAAATTTCCCTTTGCCATCTCCAGATCTGATATCACCAATATCTCCCTTGGAGAATAACAGTGTCCTAAAACGACAGGGATAGAGCTAGAGAATTTCCACCTGGGCGTTTCACTGTGTTGTAGAACTCAGTATGTCTAAAGGTCAACTCATATTTCCCTGTGGTCCAACTGCCCCTCCTCACTTCTCTCTCTTTCTGGTGTTGACAAGTCAGTCAAGACACTCAGACCCAATATTTTAGAATTCTCTATCGCATTCACAAAGTGGTAGGGATTCTTCCTTTTATAAATGCCTGTATAGCCAATCTTTCCTCTTCATTTCTACCACTTGCTATCACTGTGCCTCTATCACCTCACATCTGGATTATTATTCCAGCTCCCTCCTTGGCCCCAGTGATTCCAGGACAGCTGGGTTCACAGGCAGATCATCCTGCAGTTATCCTGGACACTGATGCCAAATGCATCTTCCTCCAATGTTGTTTTGATGACGTCATCCTTCAGCACCCAACTCTCCTTTCTAGGTTAGAGAGAATTATCCTCTATATTACACTAGAGTCCTTCTTTGTTACTGTCAGTATTCCCGTAGCATTTAAACATCCCAATTTATGTGTTGGCCGTGTTTAAATATTGAGAAAACAAAACACTTTTGCCTTCTCCAAACACACTTATCATAATATCTAGGTGCTTTATGACATTCACCGTATTTCTCTACACAGAAAGTTCTTAAATATTTTCTTACAAAAAGGTACACACACACACAGGGAGAGAGAGAGAGAGACAGGGAGAGAGGGGGAGAGGGGGAGAGAGAGAGAGAGAGAGAGAGAGAGATATCTCCAATTATCACAGAGCTATGGCAATGATTTATTGACATACCTATGCTAAGCTAACCATGCTAGCCATGAATATTCTAAAAGGCTTTCACCCTTTTGCCCCAGTGCTAAGACCAAAAGCAATATCTTTCCTCATCTCAAACATTTAAATTCCGTAGAATTTACACTATGACGTTTAACCAAAACCACACACTGGACTTCCCTGGTGCCTCAGTGGTTAAGAACCCACCTGCCAGTGCAGGGGACATAGGTTCAAGCCCTGGTCCAGGAAGATCCCACATGCCGCAGAACAACTAAGCCCGTGCGCCTGAGAGAGAGAGAGAGAGAGAGAGAGAGAGATATCTCCAATTATCACAGATATCAATGATTTATTGACATACCTATGCTAAGCTAACCATGCTAGCCATGAATATTCTAAAAGGCTTTCACCCTTTTGCCCCAGTGCTAAGACCAAAAGCAATATCTTTCCTCATCTCAAACATTTAAATTCCGTAGAATTTACACTATGACGTTTAACCAAAACCACACACTGGACTTCCCTGGTGCCTCAGTGGTTAAGAACCCACCTGCCAGTGCAGGGGACATAGGTTCAAGCCCTGGTCCAGGAAGATCCCACATGCCGCAGAACAACTAAGCCCGTGCGCCACAACTACTGAGCCTGTGCTCTAGGGGCAGCGAACCACAACTACTGAGCCTGCGTGCCACAACTACTGAAGCCCATGCGCCTAGAGCCCGTGCTCTGCAACAAGAGAAGCCACCGCAATGAGAAGCCCGCACGCCACAATGAGAGAGTAGCCCCCGCTCGCTGCAACTAGAGAAAGTCCTCCCACAGCAACGAAGACCCAATGCAGCCATAACTAAATTTAATTAATTAATTAATTAAAAAACCAAAACAAAACCACACACTGGCTCTCAAAAAGAGGAGGGGTTTATTCATGGTACTATCAGACATTTTTCCAGAATTTAATGTAAGGATAGAGTCAATTATGTTATTGATCTACAATATGTCATTTCGGCAAATAATTGAGATATCTTATTTTAACATGATCATTCTAAACTGTTCCCCTCTAACAATTTTATTTTAATTCAATAACATTTCTTGAGCACCTCCAGGGTAAGTTATTGTGCTGGGTCCCACTGCATTATGCAAAGATGAAACGAAACCCATGGCCTGTGCCCTCAGGGAGCTTTAGGTTAGTGGAGGAGAAAGATAGAAATGCAAGAGGCTATAAAGAGGGATGCCTGGACTGAGTGCTGTGCAGAGGTGCAGACAAAATTCAACAGGGAAACCTAGTGCAGGGAGATCAATTTCCAGTGGGAAGAATATGGTTAAGCCAAGTAGATAGACGCTATCTCAGGGAGGCCTTGGAGGAAACAAGGCATTTTCTGTATATGTGTCAATTTAGTCCGGGGCAAAGCCAAAAGTAAATTTTAGAAGTAGCACCTACCATGGTCCTCCTCTCTACCCCACACATGTGGTAATTCCTCTTGCCATTTTGTCACTAACTGGAAGCCTGGAACCAGAAAATACCACAAAGCCCTGAAATAGATGGTGCCTGATAGTTTCTCATTTCACTGACACACCACGGAATGTCACCGTTCTTTTTCACATTCCTGGATTAAGCTGTTTCCTTTTCGGAGCCTTTAAGCACATATGGTGGAAAAAAAAAAAAAAAAAACACGTTCAAAGAAACCCAAAACCATGTTAAGTCCCACTCAGAGTGTGATGTTTTAGCAGATGGTAGCTCATTATTGCCATACCTAACTGTATTCCCCGCCTTATCTGTGTGTCTGGATACTGGCTTTCTAAGTAGAGGGCTAGTTCAGCTCGTTCAGGCCATGTTTGACAACCAAGGCAGAGCTGGACATAACTAAGATAGGTATCTACTCTCTCCGATGACGCTGCCCAGGTGAACAAAATCTATTCTTTCCAGGTGTCTCTCCTTTTTCTTACCCTTGAACCTCATCTCTGAGTTGTATCTACTCAGAGGCACCAGGATCTGGGGGATACACGTGCACTGGAGTCAGACGACCTATAAATTCCAGACCTACTACTTCTTACCTGCTCATCCTTAGCCAGTTACTCTGAGCAAGTTCTGAAAACCAGGGATATCAACATCTACCTCTCAGGATTCATGAGTCATCATTACCACATGGTAAATATGTTTCCTCCCACTCTTCCCTACTCCATCCACGTAAACACAGAAACATGCTTCAGAAAACCCACAGCCTAATCATATTAAGCCCACGTCATTTAAATGTCATAAATACAAATAGCTAAATAAGTTATTGATGACATGATTTTTTTCATGTTACTTATTATTCATCTTATTCTTGTAGGAGAGGCAACCTACTATTCTTGTTTGTAGTGAGCACCTGTGGGCCAGGGAGAGCGCATTCCCGGGAGATGGAACTGCCAGTGCAAAGGTCCTGAGGCATGAAAGAGCTCTGTATCACTGGGGAACTGGAAAGACACCACTGTAGCTACAGAGTAGTGAATGAGGCAGTGAGCAGTATGAGATTCAGCTGCAAAGTTGGTCAACAGCCAGTTCACACATGGCCTAGAAGGGCATCCTATGAAGTTTGGACTTCGGTCATAAGAAAACCTTTGCAGAGTTTTAAGGAGGGGAGGGGCACGAGTTGATTCATATATTAAACGTCACAGACGACTAAGTGAAAAATGAACTGGGGCTGGGGATGGCAAGTATGAAAGCAGGGAAACCAGCCAGGAGGCTATTGCAATAGTTCAGACAAGGGATGTTAGTAGCTCAGACTAAAGACACAGCAGTGGAGGAAGAGAGGTGGGTCGAGGTTGAACTCATGGAATTACTGGGAGTCCAGATGAGGAAAAGGAAAAATCAAGAACCAGGCCTACATTTCTGGTTTGAGTGTTTGAATGGCAGTATCATGAAGTGAGGTGTGGAACATTCTTGAGAAAAAAGTAAAAAATTCTGTTTGGGGCATGTTAAGTTTGAGATGCCATTTAGAAATCTCAATTGGATGTATGAATCTGAGAGTAAGGGCAGCAGTCTGGAAGGGAAGATTTCGATTGTGGAATGTCAGCAGATAGGTGTTAAATGCATGTTGATATTTAAATTCGCAGGACTAGGTGAGATTGCTTAGGGAAGAGTGTGGTTAGAAAAACTAGTAGGTTTGGGTCAAGGCAGGCTCGAAGACACTGGGGCGTTAAAACCTCCATGGGGGAGGCAGAACCACAGAGGAGACCAGGAAGGAAGGTAGGAAGGAAGCCAAGAAAATGCATGTCCCCAAAGCCAAGGCAGGGGAGTCTGACGATATGCTCTGATGACACAGCAACAAGACATACAGAGTCTGGGCTGTGGGGTTGGAGGGACTTGGGCTCAAATTCTATGTGATTATTTTGTGGGGAGTAGGATTTGCTTAGCCTCTCCAAGCTTCTGTTTCCTCATCTATAAAATGGGGATCAGAGTAATGATAGAGCTGCTATGAGAATCAAACACACAATGAAAATAAAGCATTAGCAACACAGTGAATGTACAGGCTGACGTGTAATAAGTGCCCTGTGTATATGGCAGCTGTTGTGCTTGTTGTTATTTACCATCTCCAACAATAATATTTGGTGGCTGCTCACATCTGCAGGTCATGACCCTCGTGCGGTACAGAACATTACTCTCCCAAGGGTTGAACCCCAGTGAAAAGCCTGGAGGCTTACCATAAGCCTCCTGCAACATAAATCATCTATAGCATTGGTGGAACGATGGGCGTTCAAAAGTGCAAGAAACCATTATGCTCTTTCAATAGGCTATTTTGTTATGAGCCCATAAAGGGGTTCAATGGTGTTTTCTTTTTTGCGGTACACGGGCCTTTTACTGTTGTGGCCTCTCCCGTTGCGGAGCACAGGCTCCGGACGCGCAGGCTCAGCGGCCATGGCTCACGGGCCCAACCGCTCTGCGGCATGTGGGATCTTCCCGGCCCGGGGCACGAACCCATGACCCCTGCATCGGCAGGCGGACTCTCAACCACTGCGCCACCAGGGAAGCCCTCAATGGTGTTTTGTAAATAACCAAAATGAACTGCCAGAGTACGATAAGGTATCTCCAGTCCTCAAGGTCTCTAAATGGATTAGAGAGAAAGGCCTCTGTAGAAAATGACTGCCCATTTTTATGGAAACCAAACACATTAGGGGAACCTAGGTAGAACCTGGATGTCCCCTCCCCATGCAAGGGGCTGGGAAAGCCCAGAGAGGACAGGGGGACATTAAGCCAGCTGTAAACAGCATCTGGATGAGAGGAGAAAAAGAGACAGCCTCCTCTAAAAAGGGGCAGGCAGAAAAAGGCAGACTCAGGAAGGACCCAAGACCCAGCCACGATGCGGCTCCTAGAAGCCATGAGGCAGCTCTCCACAAGTGATGAGAGATCCAAACTTTGCCCACGTGACCAAAGTCGACATTCCAGAATCACATCTGGAATGTCACCAGGGGACGAAGATTGAGTCAAATGACCCCGAATATGTGAATTCAACCCAGGTCTGGAGGCATTTTCCCCCCACTTCAGAGAGCGACATCACCCCCCCGGACAACTCTGGTGTCTTCTTCAGTTCTTGATTTGGATAAGCCTCTTGAAAAATTATTTGAGTCCAGGTAATCATTAGCCAGTATGTGAACAGCTATTATGAATCAGATACTCCGAAGAACACAGAACAATGTGTCGTGTTCTTTACAGCTCTCGGCATGCCGGTATTTCATCAGGCACTGTGGCGTGTAGTCACCTGCTGCGCACGATGCTTGGAGAACCATCCTGTTCTTTTGGAAGGAGTCACCGGTTTGGCAGGACTTGGTACACACCTCCCCACAGCCACACCTGAGCCCCTGAAATGAATGGGTGCCGCGTGGCACTGACGGTCACTCAAGTGGAGAAGCAGATGAAAGCTTGAGGACAAATTACCATCTCACCTCTGACTGCTGGTATAGAGAGGTAGGACCTTGTCAGGGTCAGATTTATGAGGCCGATTAAAAAAGAGAGAAAATGTACCAATGGCCAAAAAGGAGTCCAAGTAGGTGGCTTTGATGTATGAGTTCCATCTACCTAATTTATTTGGTGTCTGTAGTCTGCATGTGATCAAGAGCCCTGGACTAGGTGAGTGGCAAGTCAGGGAGGGGGCTGACAGTGGGGGAGATGTCACTTAGTGTTTTCCAGCCAGGCCACCATGTGCCCTTATGAGCCCTGCTGAGACAAAAACACAACAGAAAGGGATTCTCTCCAAAGAATCCTGGAATTTAGCCAAAAGAAATCCCTGAAGTTTCAAACAGTGAAGTTTAATCCCCACTTCTGAACTTTCTGAATATTTAGGGAAATGCTTCCATTTCTCAATTTCCTTTTCTGAACACTGCCTGGCTTTTTTGGTTCTGAATAACGTGGACATAGTTTGAATTACTTCCTTTTTCCATCCTCACTCAGCAGTTTACCCTTTTCCATATCAACCACTTTTGCAAAGAAGCCCAGGTTCTTTGTGTCAATAAAATGACAATTGAAAATGGCTCTCACGGCAGTATTGTTAACTGGGTTTATAGAACGCTCTTTTAAATGTTATATTTGGTAGCAATGACAGCAAACTCTAGATATAGAATCCTGAAAGGGGGAGGTCAACACAGAATAGAGCCAGGATCAGGACTAAGGAGATTTGGAGAAGAGGAGCTATCGGAAGTACTCTAGAGACAAAGGAAAAGAGGTGACAATAGCAAATAGCGCACGATCAAGAAATGTTAGAGGGGGCTTCCCTGGTGGCGCAGTGGTTAGGAATCCAGCTGCCAATGCAGGGGACACAGGTTTGAGCCCTGATGCAGGAAGATCCCACATGCTGCAGAGCAACTAAGCCCACGCACCACAACTACTGAGCCTCCACTCTAGAGCCCGCGAGCCACAACTACTGAAGCCCACACACCTAGAGCCCGTGCTCCACAACAAGAGAAGCCACCACAATGAGAAGCCCAGGCACCACAACGAAGAGTAGCCCCCGCTTGTCACAACTAGAGAAAGCCCGCACACAGCAACGAAGACCCAACGCAGCCATAAATAAAATAAATAAATATTTTTTAAAAAGAAAGAAATTTTAGAGGGACTTTCCTGGTGGTGCAGTGGGTAAGAATCTGCCTGCCAATGCAGGGGATACTGGTTTGAGCCCTGGTCCAGGAAAATCCCACACACTGCAGAGCAGCTAAGCCCGTGTGCCACAACTACTGAGCCTGTGCTCTAGAGCCCACAAGCCACAACTGAAGCCCGCGTGCCTAGAGCCCGTGCTCCGCAACAACAGAAGCCACGAAAATGAGAAGCCCCCACTCGCCACAACTAGAGAAAGCCCACACACAGCAACAAAGACCCGACGCAGCCAAAAATAAATTAATTTTTAAAAAGATGGCTAGCATAAATTAAAAAAAAGAAATGCTAGCTATGTACTATTATTCTATAAATCAGTAGGTAAAAACTGAACAAAATAAGCAGCATATCAAGTGGTAGGCACAGGTCAGAGTTGGTGGGAACAATTATCCCCCAGCCTGGTTCAGCATGGGTTTGGGTATTTAAAGATCTAGATGGCTTATGCTTAGGAGAATGGCGATTTCCACGGTTTCCCTGATCTTCCTGCCTACTACTTCCCACCTACAGTCATGGAGCTTTCATGGATTTATAGAATAATAGTATGGATCTGACATTTGTTGATCACATACCATTTGCCAGGCATTGTTCTAAGCACTTTATATGGTTTTTCACTTAATCCTTGTAACAGTTATCATCATCATCCTTACTTTATAAATGAGGAAACTGAAGCACAGAAAGGGTAAATAACTTGCCCAAGGTCATACCCTTAGTAAGTGGCAGAGCCAGGACTGAGCCCTGCATGCTATGACTCCAGGGCCTGCACTCGTATCTGTTATTTGTATCATTACAGAGAGAGAGGACCGTGTTTTAGACCAGGTGACAATAGTAGAACGACAATGAGTGGTTGGATTCCAGATAGGTATTGAGAGTAGTGCCCACAGGATTTGCTGATGGTAAGAGAGAAAGAAAGGGACTGGGTGGAGTTGTCATCAGTGGACACGGGGAGACTATGGGAAGTGTAGGTTGGAGCAGTGACGCTCTCAAGAGCTAGGTTTGGGATGCACTAAATTGAGAGGCCTATTAGATCTCTAAGTGGAGATGCTGAGTGAGCAACTGGAAACACACATCTAGGGCTTGGGGAAGGGTTTCAGGCAAAGAGATAAATTTGAGAGCCAACAGAATCCACATATAGATGGTACTTTAAACCATGAGACTGGATGATGTCACCCCGGGAGTGAGTGTTGATAGAAAAGAAAAAAGGGCCAAGGACTGAGACATGGAAATCTGCTACAAGCTGAGAAGCATGATGAGTTGAGTAAGAACTAGCAAAGGAGACTGGAGGGGCCTGGACAGAGAGACAGGAGAGGGTGGGGTCTGGAACACCAAGTGAAGAAGGTGTTTCAAATAGAAGAGAGTCATCAAGGTCACAACGTTTCTGATTGGTCAAGCAAGATGGGAACTGACCACTGGATTTAGCAAAGAGGAGGTCCTTGGTGACCTTAATAAGAGCATTTTCAGCAGACTGTTGGGGATGTAAGCTCAACTGGAATGCGTTCCAGACAGAATAGGAAGAGAGAAGTTAGAGCAGTGCAGATAGATCACTTTTTCAAAGGAGTTTTGCTGTAAAGGGAAGGAGAAAAAATGAATAGCTAGAGGTAGGAGTGGGATTAAGAGAGGTTTGTTTGTTTGTCTGAAGATATGAAGATAACAGCATGCTCATGTACTGATGGAAATGATCCAGGAGGGATGGAGAAATTGATACAGAAAAGAGAAGCAGAAATACTGGAGTGGGATCTGGTAGATAAATGGAGAGGCTGTCTTAGGTAGGTGCCTGCAGAGTTCATCCATAGTAACAGTGGAAAGAAATGAGGACATGGTGACAGTTGCGGGAAGATGAGTGGGTGGATGATTGGACCTTATGGAAGTTCTCTGCTGATTTGCCATGTGCTCTGCAAATTTTAATACGTTCAGAGGAAGGAGAAATCTTAAAAATGGAGACGGCCAAAGAAGTATTGATGGGGAGATTGGTACTTGAGCTTCAAAAGATCTATGAGAGTAAATAGGTGGTGAAGGAGATAGTATTTCAGGAATGGAAAACCATGTGAACCCAGAGATAGTAATGAACAAGGTATGTTCATGGGATAGTGAACACCCTGGTCCTCCTAGAATTTTTGTCATGAAAAGTTTGATAAACTTGGAAATATTGATTAGATTCAGACAGCAGAGGGTTTAAACGACAGGAAATGAAGAAAGGAAGAATGACATGATGGAAGAAGAGAGATTAGGAATTAATCTCGCAGTGGTGGTAAAGTAAGTGCTGAGAAGGACTTCAGGTCACCCAGGCCATGGTGGTGAGAATCACGAGGGCAGCACTGGAAGCAAAGGAAGAGATGCCAGAAACAGTATGAATAAAAATAGATAAGTCTGGGCTTCCCTGGTGGCGCAGTGGTTGAGAGTCCGCCTGCCAATGCAGGGGACACGGGTTCATGCCCCAGCCTGGGAAGATCCCACATGCCGCGGAGCGGCTGGGCCTGCGCGTCCGGAGCCTGTGCTCCACAGCGGGAGAGGCCGCAACAGTGAGAGGCCCGTGTACCGCAAAAAAA